>NC_069509.1:139759543-139854543 GCF_027579735.1 Bombina bombina | reverse complement strand
CTCCTACTCTCCTCCTCTCTTGTTACCTCCTCACATTCCCATCTACAAAATTTCTCCAGACTGGATCCCATCTTATGGAACTCTCTGTCTCACTCCACAAGAATCTCCCCTAGTTTTAAAAGCTTCAAGTGCTCCCTAAAGACTCTACTATTCAGGGACGCTTACAACCTACACTAACCTTCCTATCTCCACTGCTATCCCCTAAAACCCCATAGCATGTAAGCCTATGAGCCCAGCTGTTTGTAGTTCACCTTCATAAGAGCCGACTACAACAGTGCAACTCTCGGCAGGACCCTCTCTCCCCATTTGATCCCTGTATTCATTTTTTATATATAGTGGTGTGGAAACTGTTGGCGCTCTACAAATACCTGATAATAATAATATGTCTATATTAAAGCCCTTTGCTTTTGTTTTATAACACCTGAAACCTCATATCTTTGAGCCCTAGATTTTATCAGATAGTGTTATTATGAGTGTAAGTGTGCTTTGTAATCTATTTTTTTTATGTGTTTTGTGACACTTTTATTTTGCGAAACTGTTACCCAGAGCTCTGAGGACGTAGTAATCATTCTAGCGTAAATCGCCATTGCACTCAAATGATCATGTTTACTTCAAACTTGTAATATGAGTGAAAACCTGATGTGCTCAAATACCCACGATAAATCCCTTTATTGCTTGTGCATAACTGTTAGCTCTCCAATTGTAAACTGGCCTATATGTTTTAACCAAAATAAGCTACAAATCAAAGACTCCTTCAAGTGAAAACAATTCGATTTAACTTTTATTCAATATTGCTTCCTTTGAATGTACAAGGCAACACAAGATTTCTCCAACACCAATTTCTAGGTTAAAACCATCCTTTATTCAAGCTTTGAATAATCCATTTTTTTCACTTACGGGGACATGACATTTTATCCTGAAAAAAAAGTAAAATAAAAAATTGCTTATATTTAAATTGATACCAAACTCAGTATAAGTTGTGAATTTGTAATAATGCTTATAAGCTGACAGGTACTTCTTACTAATACTGATTGGTACATCCTGTTGATCTTAATGTTTAAATAATATAATTTCACATCAATGATAGACCACAGTGTCCCTTTAATAAATAAAATTAATTGATAACGTGCACTGAGAAATTTCATAATATTATATATAGAAAACTCATTACTGAATGGGAATAGGCTGAGATCCCATACACTAGTTAATTGCATCGTGAAATGTTTAATGTCTTAATGTAATATTTACATATGTCAACTAATATGTTGTTAAAATACACTGCACAGCTTCGTTTTCTTTTTCTTTTTCTTTGTTTATTGTGAATATGAAAAATTGCCAATAAAGCTGGTTTGAAAACTTAAAAAAAAAGAATACATTATATATAGAAAACTAGAGAATAACTAGTCTCCCAGATTTGCAAACCAATTTACAAGCTTCTAATTTACATCAGTCTCTCGGATTTGTAAACCAGTTTACAAGCCTCTAAGTTATATCCGTCTCAGATTTACAAACCAACTTATAAGCCTCTAACTTACATCAGTCTCCCGGATTTGCAAACCAATTTGCATGCCTCTAATTTAAATGTCTCCTAGATTTGCAAACCAATTTACAAGCTTCTAATTTACATCAATCTCTCAGATTTGCAAACCAGTTTACAAGCCTGTCATTTACATCAATCTCCCAGATTTGCAAACCAGTTTACAAGCCTGTCATTTACATCAATCTCCCAGATTTGCAAACCAGTTTACAAGTCTCTAAATTTACATCAGACTCCTAGATTTGCAATGAGAACACACTGTTATTGCTTAACAGAGCTAGCAGAGTATATATGTTTATAATCTCCCTGTTATATGGAGTAACACCTTCACATTAACAACATGTACACAACCATGTATAAGGAGGTAAGGGGGGCACTTACGTTCAGATCCTTAGGCAAGCTTCAGCCAAATTCCACGGCAACATGTCTGCTCAGCCGCTCCACTCCAAGCTCATACCTTCCATCACAGATGTCCTTCATCTTCCGGGTAATGGTTTTCCAATCTCGGTGTCAAGTGATAGAGCCCTAGGTGCAGTCCAATTGGATACACAGAACAAGGAAAGCGCACCAGACCGGCTCCATCAACACTTTAAATGTAAGAGTTAAAAAGGCTTCACTATCGTGGGCCAAGCATACTCAAAAATACAATTTAAAAATAATACAAAAACTGTGCGATGCACATCCCACGCATAGGACGCGTTTCGGGTTAGCCTTGTATTCGGTGTATCCTAGATTCGCAAACCAGATTTCACAGTAATTCATCTGACGGACTTCTCCAATAAAGAGAATGGGCACTATCAACACATCTTCTTGATGAACGGGCAGCATACCCTGTACGTCTGCTGCCCGTAAGTACCATTAGACACTCAAGTGAATGTGTAATGCTGCGTCCTTCTCTCTCACAACCAGTCATGCAAGAGAAGGGCCTGCCAATCCCACCAAGCAAGTGTGTTCAGGATAATTTTAAGCACTATCCCACCAACCCTCACCCAGCTGATTACCCTAATATATAACACCTCTTAACAGTAATCAGGTGTAGTTTTCACTAATGATCCAGAATAGAGAAAGAAATTCACATTTACAAACTCCATACGGATACCTTTCCATATTCTGCTATACTTTTTACACACTTTATTTGATCACTCACTACTCATTTTCTTTCTTTAATCTTTCCCAATGCCATCACTCATCTTTAGATCACACTGCTTCATACCAGATTTAGTCCCTTCTCTCCTATGTTCTATGCCTATTACTTCTCCTTTAGATTGTAAGCTTGAGAAACACTCTACCTTTAAATGTAAGTGAACCAACTATTGATTGTGCTCAAGGACAGGGCATTACTCTCCTTTAGTATAGCTAAGTTAACTCAGTTATTTCACTTTTTGTTATGCACCCTTACAAATGATATATATTATTGTTGTATCAAGGAAGCAAGCCGCAACGGGGCATCAAGATAAAAAGCAATCCACTTTATTGATTATAATTAAAATAAAGCACCCCAGAGGAAGCATATGCATTTGGTGCCACAACAGGATGCTTAATCATAGATCTTTCTTCTTACTATTGTTGTACTTGTATGTTTATGTAATGTATCCCTCTAATGTTTTGAACATAAATTGTTGGTGCTTTATAAATAATTTATAATAATAATAATAATACCCTTTCAAATCACACCAAAAAACAGTACATAATATATTACTTCCACTGAGGAAGAATTTGGTGCTGCTTCCAATCGAACATATCCAATCACAATATAACAGAGATCTGTAAACAAGCTCAAAGGAAGCACAGTTCTATTTCAAGTGAATGGTATAAAACTTGCATTTGCGGACAGGTAATCCAAGAGTCCTGGTTACTCGATGTAATACATTTTGTCTGTGAGAGCAGACAGATTATATCCCCTCTTGAAAAGGTCTGTATATCTTAACAGACAAAACATTTTTTAGGTGTTGGGTCCCATGCAGGCATCTGTAGTTACAGAGCGTAGCCAGGATGTTTGGAATACCTTTCCACAGTTGAGTGGCATGGCACCAGGATGTACTCTGAATACTGTAACTGCTGTGGGGCTTTTTGATGTTGCTTTCTTCACTTTTTCTAAAATATTCTATTTTAAATAAAATGAACCTGGGACTCATGGTTTGCAACCTTTTGCTCTGTATGGTGCTGAATTTTTGGGAGTCCTGTTGTCTGCACTGGCTGTGCTTTTTAGCTCCACCTGCCAGCCAGCTGCAGGCAGTTACCTTATCAGCACTGCTGTAAAAGGCTGCCTAGAAGACCACTCCCTGCCCTGACACTGTGGTGTATCTTCTGGCTCCTGTACCCAGCTTGTCTTCTGACCTTTCTATTTGATCTCCCCTGTGTTAGACGAAGGACCAGGTAACTTTTCTGACACATTGAACTTGGCTTTATTGTATAACTACTCTTCTCCCTATGTTTGGTGAATGATCGGACAGCTCTCTGGTATCTGACCATTGAATTGCCTTCAGACTCAGACTGCTCTCTTGTTTCCAGCCTGTCACAGCTACCAGTTTATCCAGTATCACTACTTTTTGCAGTGGTATTCTCGTCCAGTACACAGGCTCTTCAGAGGGCTTCTGTCAAGCACTTGTATCCAGCTGCATCAGTTTCCTGCTCCATTTGTCAGCCCTTGAGTGTGCACCCCAGTTCCAGTCCTTGACCCACAAAGTGGGCACTCCAGTCCTTGGCTTTTGAAGTGGGCACTCCAGTCCTTGGCCCTAGAAGTAGACAGTTCAGTCCTTGGTGCTCATAATGGGCATTTCAGTCCTTGACCCTCAGAGTAGGCAATCCAGTCCTCAGTCCCCAAGTAAATAATCCAGTACCCAGCCCTTGAATGGGCACTACTTCTGACTTCAGCTCCAGTGTGGGCATTACTGCTGCCTAATCCTGCTTCCAAAATCCAACTCTCTAGTTTCCTGAACAATAAACTTACCTTATCTGTCTGTTTGCTACCATGCCTAAAAGGGTTAGTTCAATAAAGAAGCCCATTATACTGGCCCTTTTTAGTGCTTGAGATGTAACTAAGTCTGACACCTCTACATATAAGCTCCAAACCCCTGAACCCGCTCTGCTGAATATGACATGATAGTGCAGGTGCAATAACCAATATTGATGTACCATGTTACTTTACTATTAGCACGCAACTTTGATATTTCAAGACCATGGTAAAAAAACATTAACCAGAGAAGGGTTAGTCCGGCCAATTTTGCTTTACTGCAGCCTATACTTTCAATGGATATCATTCGCACTCTTATTTATGTTGGTATTTGTTTGCTCTCAGGCAAAAGCTGAAAATGTGCTAGAATATTTAGTGCAACTTCAGACATGAAGTAAACTGTAAGGGTTGAAACACAGAAAAAACACATAAAAACATAATATTATATACATATATACAATTTTTAATAAAAATATATAATAATAAAAAGGTTTTAAAAGGATATGGTATATGGCAAACTGTTTGACTGGGAAGGGCTCCAGTGTGTGTATATATAAATATAAATATATTGTTCTATGGCGGGTGGTAAATCGCCATAGAACAAGCCACTGAGCTGTTGTTCGTTCCTGGTAGAGCGCTTCTCTCTTTGTATGCAAATTATTATGACCCTGGGGAAGTCTCCCTATGGGTGATGGGGGAAACCAGACGTGGACTCCTTGCCCAGTGTGCTTAGAGGAATGTGGCTGCACCTCACTGACGAGGCCCATAGGAGGCCGAAACGATCATCTGGGGTTGTCATGTTCCTTGTTCAGAGGAGAATTGCCTGGTATTTCGGGGCTGGACTGACCTTTTTGACAGGATCAGACTGATATACTTCAGGAAAGTTTTCTTCTGTGAAAAGCACACTGGTCTAAAAGAGGCTGCTTCCAGGTGGTAAATCGCAATAGAACAAGCCACTGAGCTGTTGTTCGTTCCTGGTAGAGCGCTTCTCTCTTTGTATGCAAATTATTATGACCCTGGGGAAGTCTCCCTATGGGTGATGGGGGAAACCAGACGTGGACTCCTTGCCCAGTGTGCTTAGAGGAATGTGGCTGCACCTCACTGACGAGGCCCATAGGAGGCCGAAACGATCATCTGGGGTTGTCATGTTCCTTGTTCAGAGGAGAATTGCCTGGTATTTCGGGGCTGGACTGACCTTACTTGGCAGGATCAGACTGATATACTTCAGGAAAGTTTTCTTCTGTGAAAAGCACACTGGTCTAAAAGAGGCTGCTTCCGGGTGGTAAATCGCCATTGAACAAGCCACTGAGCTGTTGTTCGTTCCTGGTAGAGCACTTCTCTCTTCGTATGCAAATTATTATGACCCTGGGGAAGTCTCCCTATGGGTGATGGGGGAAACCAGACGTGGACTCCTTGCCCAGTGTGCTTAGAGGAATGTGGCTGCACCTCACTGACGAGGCCCATAGGAGGCCGAAACGATCGTCTGGGGTTGTCATGTTCCTTGTTCAGAGGAGAATTGCCTGGTATTTCGGGGCTGGACTGACCTTACTTGGCAGGATCAGACTGATATACTTCAGGAAAGTTTTCTTCTGTGAAAAGCACACTGGTCTAAAAGAGGCTGCTTCCGGGTGGTAAATCGCCATAGAACAAGCCACTGAGCTGTTGTTCGTTCCTGGTAGAGCGCTTCTCTCTTTGTATGCAAATTATTATGACCCTGGGGAAGTCTCCCTATGGGTGATGGGGGAAACCAGACGTGGACTCCTTGCCCAGTGTGCTTAGAGGAATGTGGCTGCACCTCACTGACGAGGCCCATAGGAGGCCGAAACGATCATCTGGGGTTGTCATGTTCCTTGTTCAGAGGAGAATTGCCTGGTATTTCGGGGCTGGGCTGACCTTACTTGGCAGGATCAGACTGATATACTTCAGGAAAGTTTTCTTCTGTGAAAAGCACACTGGTCTAAAAGAGGCTGCTTCCAGGTGGTAAATCGCCATAGAACAAGCCACTGAGCTGTTGTTCGTTCCTGGTAGAGCG
The DNA here is from genome assembly GCF_027579735.1 of Bombina bombina. NCBI lineage: Eukaryota > Metazoa > Chordata > Amphibia > Anura > Bombinatoridae > Bombina > Bombina bombina. The sequence goes on along the minus strand of NC_069509.1, from coordinate 139,848,021 downwards.
CTTTTCTCTTTGTATGCAAATTATTATGACCCTGGGGAAGTCTCCCTATGGGTGATGGGGGAAACCAGACGTGGACTCCTTGCCCAGTGTGCTTACAGGAATGTGGCTGCACCTCACTGACGAGGCCCATAGGAGGCCGAAACGATCGTCTGGGGTTGTCATGTTCCTTGTTCAGAGGAGAATTGCCTGGTATTTCGGGGCTGGACTGACCTTACTTGGCAGGATCAGACTGATATACTTCAGGAAAGTTTTCTTCTGTGAAAAGCACACTGGTCTAAAAGAGGCTGCTTCCAGGTGGTAAATCGCCATAGAACAAGCCACTGAGCTGTTGTTCGTTCCTGGTAGAGCGCTTCTCTCTTTGTATGCAAATTATTATGACCCTGGGGAAGTCTCCCTATGGGTGATGGGGGAAACCAGACGTGGACTCCTTGCCCAGTGTGCTTAGAGGAATGTGGCTGCACCTCACTGACGAGGCCCATAGGAGGCCGAAACGATCGTCTGGGGTTGTCATGTTCCTTGTTCAGAGGAGAATTGCCTGGTATTTCGGGGCTAGACTGACCTTACTTGGCAGGATCAGACTGATATACTTCAGGAAAGTTTTCTTCTGTGAAAAGCACACTGGTCTAAAAGAGGCTGCTTCCAGGTGGTAAATCGCCATAGAACAAGCCACTGAGCTGTTGTTCATTCCTGGTAGAGTGCTTCTCTCTTTGTATGTAGTTAGATAGATAAATATCAAAATAACAAGAGTATTGCATTGAGCAATGATACTTTTTTTATTGGACTAACAATACATTGGATGAATAAATAAAAAAGTTGTGTTTAACGTCATCTGCATATCATTGTTTTTTCACTGACCTATATATATATATATATATATATATATATATATATATATATATATATATATATGAAACAACAAGATTTGTGTCAGCGCTGAAAAACCCCAGTACTGTATAAACAAAGATAAAGGGATACACAGGGGTGGAATAATATAAGGATGCTGCTACCAAATGAATGAGACAGATCCTTTCAGGTCACTACATTAAAGGGAGTCAATACAAAAAAAATATGGACCAGAGAAGATCTGACAGCGCTTTCAAATTTTAAGCCATAGGACAAGAGTTTTGTGAGGAAAGGGAATGACAAAATAAAAACACAAAAACACAAAAAGCCAACAAAAAGTAATCTGATAATTGCTAGATATCAGAAATCTATGAGGGTGGCGATGTGCACTCGACTAAACAGAGAAGTGGGCGGGTGTACAGTAATCCTGAACCCCTAAAAATACTTATAAAATAATGGAAACCAAAATTCCAAAAATATATTAATAAATTGTACAAAAATATATTTTTATTTAAATGTATTAACAAATTGTCCAAAAGAGAGTTAATTCCAAAAAGAAATTATTATGGATTTGTAGCTTAATAACTCACATAAAACAGCTATGTTTAATAGCTATGTTTAATAGGCACAGGCAGGGATAGGCGCAGACCAAGGCTATGGCAGACATTTTCAAAAGTACAGACTTTAGTGAAGGACACCAAGGTACATTTAAAATTAAAAACATCAAAAAACCCTCTCTTTGAGTTGAAACATGCATGCAATAGGCATAAGTCTATGCTAGATAAGATAAGGACAGGAACTAATGAAAGTATTTAGGAAATTGGGCAGAATAGATGGGCCGAATGGTTCCTATCTACAGACACATTCAACGTTTCTCTTAGTCAGACGAGCAGCACTTTCCTGTCTAGTTCCACAAGTACAAATGAGTGATCTAATCAAACAAGTTTAAAGTAACATTTATTTAAAGACTGCTTGTGACATACTGGTATTAAATTGTTTTAAAAATTATTATTAACGTTTACTTTTTTTGGTTGTATTGAGATGCAGCAGCATCATCAAAGTCCTTTGTTGTTATGGATGATGTAGCAATACGCAAACATGCGTCAACACGACAGTTCTCAAGTCGATTTCTGGTAGAGGTCTTGATGGCATTCATATGGCTGAAGCCTCGCTCACAGCAGCATGTATCAGGGCTCAGTGTTAACAGCAAAATAGACAGTTTACAGAGTTCAATATAGTCACAATCAAGTGATTTGAATAAAGAACTCCACAATTTGACTATGTTACTGGAACAATGGTCAGAGGTGTACAGGGTCTTGACAGCATCATCTTCACAGTATAAAGTGTACTCCTTTTCTACCTCTTTAGAATTAATATGGTTTGAAAATCTGTCAAAAACTTTTTTCATGTCACAAAGAGGTGGTTTAACATTGCAGGGGTTTAAGAACAGCATACATTTAACCAAATTACTTTCTGGAAACCTTGATTTAAAAGCCTGTTCAAGTTTTTTGGCATACTCAATAATTGTATTTTTAACTTGAAGAATGTCATTTTTGGACAGGTATTGCTGTTCTTCACGTTCTAAAAACATTTTATTGAGTTGGTCACTAGGAATATACAGCTCTGAAGGGGAGATGTAATTTCCCTGTGCAGTTTCAAGAAGAGAAGAACTATTTTTAAACGGTTTTAGAATAACCTTGCAGTATTTTTCCAAACAGCAATATGCACTGTAAAGGTCAGAGTTCTCTTTCTGTAAAGATAAATTCATGGATGCCAGAAGAGGTAAAACCCAATTTAGAAAATGTAAGTAAAGGATAAACTTTGGTGACTGTAATATTTCAGAAATATTTTTACAGCTACTTTTGTAATTTGTTGGCCCATTCTCAAATGATTCTCTCTCAAAATACTGAACTAGAGACTCACGTAAACTCACAAATCTTTCAACACATGCTGCTAAGCTTAACCAGCGAATTTTTTTGTATGTTATTAAATTTGTATAGTCCTCTTCATTTAACTCACAGATCTGTCTGAACTCTTTTTTTCTTGCTGCTCCAGAGAAGTGTTTTAAGGTTGCTTTAATGCTATCCTCAACAAAGTCAGGAATAACGCTTTCCTCATCTTTAGCCATTAATGCTTGCCGATGAGTCATACAGTGTTGCACAAATAAATCTCCAAAGTGATCCTTCAGCTTCTTTGACGCACTTTCACGTTTTGCTAGCATTACAGATGCACCATCTGATGTAAACCCAACAATTTTTTGGGTAGGATATTGATTTTGCTCTTTCTCCAAGCAATCTATGATGGCTGCAGTTAGGTTTTCAGCATTACAACATTCTGATATCTCAATTAAGCTTAAAAAATCGGGTATCAGTATCTACATAGCGGTGGTAAATAATCAGCTGACTTTTATCACTATGGTCAGTGCTTTCATCACATATTAAATTAATGAAAGGGGCCTTGTTTACTGCTCTAATTGTCTCACTGAACATATAGTCACCTATGTGTTCAGTGTTTCTTGCTACTGTTCTGGCACTACAGTGTAGGTGTTGAAATGGTATGGATTTTGGATCAATTTTTACTGCAACTTCTTTAAAAACAACGCCAGCAGTAAATGGTAGTTTGGCTTTAGCAAAACAAAAGGCCAGATTGATATCATTCTGTTCCTCTTTGGCATCCCTTTTAAAAAAAGTTGACATACTTTTTATCTCCTTTGATTTTGACTCTTGAACAAATTTTTGTTTTTGAAAATTGGTCATATTTGCAGTTTTAGACATATTTCTACACCATTTTTCAGAATGATCAAGAGCTACTGTCGATTTCAGTTGCTTCATTACTTGTCCACATCTTGCACATTCCATGAGACAATCTGTAGATCTTTCAAACACTAAATATTCAACTTCCCAAGCAGGGTTGAATGTTCTCTTTTTGGCATTCTTTGTTGATGATGCCATTACAAATCTAGATGTGTCAGACTCAGACCTGGAATTTATAAAAATATAAAAATAAAAACTATGCAACTACCTCACAGTCTCTGCTGTAGAGCAATTCCAGCATTTTATTACTTACCTACCTAGCTAGCTATGCCTCTGGTATATTTCTATAGTTGGTATTTATTGCCACACCTAAAGAAACAGTAAACACCTTGTAATTACAAGACATTCGGGTTGTGTTGCTATAAAATAACATATCAGCCATTACCATTTTTTAAATTCAATTATTTTTCAATAGCCAAACTCCATCGACTATTAGCCTTCTAAAGACCGCTGCTCCATAACCTGCCCGCCTTCTCTGATTGACACCCACTGCTAATGTGTAGGGGGCGGTATTGCACCAGCAGTTCACCAGAATATTCATTTTTTATTCAACTATAGTATATAGTATTGTTGCTTCATCTATAAATACAATCAATAATTCCACTCTTCTGATTGTATCATAGCATTTTTATTAGCTGTATAAAGTATGCTATTAAATCAGATAAGAATTCAGAAGTTGAACTTAGTGGAATTAATTTATTTATAGATGAAGCAATAATACTAAATACCGTAGTAGAATAAAATTTATATAGTAGATGTGATCCATCTGACTGTCTGTGTGACATCACATGTCTATTTACAATGGAGCAAGTATGTACTGTATAGAAACCTATTCATAGTTAGTTATAGCAGATGACTTAGAGAAAAATCTCCAAGTCAGCTGTTCTGTAAATGTAAGTTGGTTGAAAATTCATCCTTTAAAAAAATTATAAAAAAAAACAAATAGACCACTTCTATTAACTTTAAAGGAGCATTAAAGTCAAATTTTAACTTTCAAGATTTGAATAGTGTATGATGTGAAAGAGTTTCCAATTTAAATCAGTAAACAAATTTGCCATTAAATAGTGACACCTGGGGGGTGTTAAAATGTTGCATTTCTTACAGATTCAATGCTGCTGTCTCTGCATAGGGTAAGAGTATTGCTCAATATTTATCTGCATAAGGGCCAGGGGGCATTTATAAAGGGGAGGTATTGATTGGGGGGCAAGGGATTTAACTCCTCGAGAATGTAATTATCAGAAAGGGACTGTTGTAAGTTGTAACTGTATCAGGAAGCCTGGTTTCTTAGCAGTACTGTGTGTGTCTGTGGAACTTAGGTATTTACCACGTCTATTAACGTTGGATTAATAAATTAGCACAGACCTTCAAATAACCATTCATTTAGGTTGTGTTTAAAGCACAAAGGATTGTTGTTTAATGTGTAAATCAGGTGGGCTGACATGCACCTGTGTTCTAACAGAATATATACTGTATATATATATATATATATATATATATATATATATATATATATTTATATATATATATATATATATACACACACACACACACATATATATATATATATATATATATATTTTTTATTTTTTTATTTATTAAACCTGCCACAAACTGCAGTTAGTTAGTTTATAAATGATATATACATGGCCATTTATTACAACAAAAAAAAGGGTCCAACAAGATGGCTATGTTGTTAGTGCACTTGGCTGCACTAACAACAGAATCTGATGGCTTGTTGTGACATGCAGGCATTAGAGGAGCGCATGCGCAATGTGTATTTTTGATCAGACAGCTGACGGAACGCCACTTCCGTTTGCTGATCTGATATGTTTGCTATTCTGTTAAAACAACCTGCAGTATTCTCTGCTCCTATTTTGCACAATTATGTGGAAAATATGTATGTTTGTGTATGTGTGAATGTATGTATATGTGTATCTATGTGTGTATGTATATTGTGTGTGTGTGTATGTATATATGTGTGTGTATGTCAGAATATTTTTTAAAAAATGTTTGCATACTGGAGTACACTTCATTGACTACTGTCTGTCACCTGGTGTTGCTAATATAAGTAAAATTATATGCAGCTGCTAACGTAAACGTATTAACTAAAGAGGACCTGTCCTGGACCTTCCTGAACTCACCCAAATATTTATATCAAAAGATATCTATTCTTGTCTGTCTCTCTGTCTCTGTGGCTGACTGGCTGTGCAGAGTTGTAGTAGGAGTCTCTGTACTACTGCCAAGTACTAGGCTAGCTAAAATATAAATCCCTGCTCCGCCTATTCTAGATTCTAGTCTTCAGTGCCTCAAACTTGTTCGCAGAACACAGAACTTCTTCACTGCAGTGTCTGTCAGTGTTCACTCTGACTGCCTCAGCTTCTCTCAGTCAGTCTACTGAGTTTCCCGCTCTCCGTCGCAACCAACTCGCAACAACAAGCAACACTAAGTTTTACTGAACTGAACTGACAGTAACTGAGTGACGTCACAACTCACGTATCACGTGACGTCCTCCTCCTCAACCTCCCCCGCAAAACATTGCGCTGCTGCCTGTTGGCTTGCGTCCCGCCCTGTCCCTCCTCCTAACATGAATCCCTCCTCCTAGAGTCCTCCTGACTATTAACTTAGTCACACTCGCCCGAAAAATTTACAAATCTGTGGCGGACGCTGCAAGGTCCGGTCATGGACACCAGTGTCCGTGTACGGACACCATGCCGATCCCTGGGCACAGGGCGAAGAAAGTATGAAAAAACTAATCTATTTAAAAATGGATAAAAATAAACTGATGTGTAGGATGGTCCTAAAGTGACCCAAAACCTGTTGATCTGGTTTGTTTAAAGTACAAAATAATAAGGTATGAATAAAGTTCCCAAAGTTAACCTCCAATAAGTTGGTTGTCAAATAGAGGTAAAGTGCAATTGTGCAGTGATGAACGTATAGAACAATGGAGATACTGAGATCTAATGTGTGCCAATGAAGTAAAATTGTGCTGTATCCTGTATAGTTAGTCTCTTATTTCAAACTCAGATAGATTCGTTTTCGGCACTATAGGGAAATTAACAACCACCACAAAAGCAGCGTTATTTAACCTCCCTATAGCGCTGCTATTACAAGTTTACAAAAAGCAGGCTTGTACGGGCGATATGGTGGCGTTGAGCTCCATACCGCACCCAAATACAAGCGCTGCTTTGACATGCTCGTGCATGATTTCCCCATATATATCAATGGGGAGAGCCGGCAAAAAAGAAGCCTAACACCTGCAATCACGGAAACAAAAGCTCCGTAGCTCAGACCCATTGATGTCTATGGGGAAAGAAAAAGTTATGCTTAAACCTAACACCCTAACATAAAAACCATGTTTAAACACCCCTAACCTGCCGCCCCAGACATCACTGCCACCTACATAATGTTATTAACCCCTAATCTGCCGCCCTTAACATCGCCGCCACCTAAATAAAACTATTAACCCCTAATCTGCCGTCCTTAGCATCGCCGCCACCTACATTACTATGTTAATAGGTAGTTTATGGGTGTTTGTGTACTTTTTAACACTTTACTTATGAGTTTTATCGTACAGGTTTGTAATGTAAAACTCATAACTACTGACTTAGATGGAGGTACGGATATTGTCAGTATAGGGCGTAACGCTCACTTTTTGGCCTCCCAGGCAAACTCATAATACCAGCGCTATGGGAGTCCCATTGAAAAAGGACTTTTTAAAAGTGCGGTACTGACGTTGCGTGAAGGCCAAAAAGGTGTGCGATACTCCTATACCTACAAGACTTGTAATTACGGCGTTAAGGAAAAAGCAGCGTTATGAAGCATAACGATGCTTTTTCACTCATAACACAAAACTCGCAATCTAGCTGATAGTTAGAGATGGCGTTCCCAGGCAAAGTAAAGTGCAGGGTGCAAAAAGTTTTACAAAACAAACAGTCAAAACCAATCTTTGTCAAAAGAAATAAACTGGATACTTATCGCTTGGTTGTCAGTTCGTATATGATCAGTGGAGGGCTCCTGGATGGTTGTATATTTAAAAATTCTGTTGGCAGTAGAGAAAAGCAGTTCCTGTGTGGGGCTCGATAATCCTAGACCGCTGGACCGGATGTGAAGTCACACGCTAGATAAGCTCCGCCCTTACGCGTTTTGTGAATTTCGATTTACTTCATCCGAGGGCAAAGAACATTTTCGTCTATGTGAAGAACATTGGAAAGTAAAGTATTTCTAACTTACTTCAGATTAAACGCAGTTTGTGTCAAAAGGTTTTGGCTCAGCGCATGAGCAATAACTATTTTTGAATATATATTTTTTTTGCAAGATTGAATTTAAACAGATATATTGAACATATTACATATCAACAGAATAGAAAAAGACAGTGATAAACAGATCACTTAGACCAATGTTTCTCCACCTTTTTGTAGCAAGCACCCCTGTAGGCAAACATTTGTTTTCTATGTACCCCAAATGTAGCATAAATATTATTGATCTTCTACATGAATAAAATAGAAATAATATGTATCTCTTGATTTCACAAGCTTGTATCACATATGTTAATGAAGTAAATATATAGGAATCTGATATTTGTTTAATGTTTTCCAGAATATAATGCATGGCAATGTTACAACTGAGATTAATAAACACATAAAACACGTTAAAAGAAGGATTAAAATAAACTATTTTCTGCAATATGATGAAAGTTACATGTATGGTACTATCTTTCTATTGTAATAAACATTTCATGCACAGTTTAGTTTATGTTTTACTGTGGCACACTTTAATATGATGCACTTTACCTACTTCACAGTGGGACATTTATCTGGCACTTGTCTCTGTGACAGTCACAGTAATACACTTTCTCTGTTCATGTCAGTGAAGCTCATCTCCAGCCTTCAAGTCACTAACAAGCCAGAATCTAAAGTTTTACCAATTTTAGGTGAATCAGTGATCGAGCAGTGGTCCAACCTAGGCAGGGAAATATTAACACTCTGCCCTGTTAGGAGAGTTTGAGGGTATAAACACAGCTTTCTTTATATATCATGTTTACAATAGCTACATAATGGAAAAAAATAATGAAGGCCAGTCTGTGGAGTATCCCTTGCCAATGCCCCAAGTACCCCTAGGGGTACACGTACCACAGGTTGAAAAACTAGGACTTAGAACATGACAACCAACAATTAATGACAATATGCAGAGAATAATCAACAACAACAAAAACACTCTTTCAAACCTCACTTTTTCAATTTTCTTTTGTTAACAATTTACATAGTAAAATATGCATCTTGCTGATTAATTTCAGCAGCAAGAACATTAAAGAAGATAAAAGAAAATAAAAAAAACAGGGAGAAGAAAACCAATAACATTTTTCCACTCTCTTCCCCATAACCCCTTTCCTTTTACTCGTCTATAAATGTCCATTTCCCTCTAAGTCTATATTCCATCAACAAATCAGTATTTAGAAAAGGGTATAAAACCTGTTTTTAGAATCCTATTTCTTGGCCCAAAATAAATTGTTCCCATTTCTGTATAAATTTCTTTATGCCATTATCTATAAGGGATAAGATATACAACTGTTCTATTATAAGCTGACTACGGAGTTCAAGAATCAGATTCTCTAACAGAGGGACCATCCAAGATTTCCATAGTCTGAGTATTATTTTCCCATTAAAATAATAAGATTAACAAATTAAGTTTTCTCTTTACATTTAGAGCCATGCCCAAGAAAAATAATATCTCAAACTTCAAAAATCAATTCCTATCTGCAATAATCTACTTAAAGGGACACTGAACCCACATTTTTTCTTTTGTGATTCATATAGAGCCAGAAATTTTAAGCAACATTCTAATTTACTCCTATTATCAATTTTTCTTTGTTCTCTTGCTTTCTTTATTTGAAAAAGAAGGCATCTAAGATAAGGAGCCAGCCAATTTGTGGTTCAGAACCATGGACAACACTTGTTTATTGGTGCTGTCCAATCAGCAAGGACAACCCAGGTTGTTCACCAAAAATGGGCCGGCATCTAAACTTAAATTCTTGCCTTTAAAATAAAGATACCAAGAGAATGGATACAATTTGATTATAGGAGTAAATTAGAAAGTTGCTTAAAATTGCATGCTCTATCTGAATCATGAAAGAAAAAAATTGGGTACAGTGTCCCTTTAACCAGTTAAAGGTTTTATACCATTTTTTTTTTTAATGACTATACCAGAAACAATGTATATCTATTTCTAAATTGGGAGAAAACTTTGCATATAAATTCAGAGTCCCAATTATTACCATGTTGCTCAATTAATCTTATGATATAGCTTCTTATTTGGTAATAGGCAAATAAATAATTATTAGGGATCCCAAATTCCCATTTAAGTTCTTTGGTTTATATAAATTGTCTCTTTTTTTAATTAGTTGAGAAAAAAATTCAGGTCCCAATCTTGCCCATTCTCTAAACGGTCTTGTTGTGAATCCTGCTATAAATTGGGGATTACTTTGTTTAAGGTAGTACTCTGATATACAAACATTAGAGTTGCTTAAACAGCAGAGATCATGCCATGTTTTTATGGGTTCCCTTATAACAGACATCTTTTTGCATATTATAGGTAGAGTTTTTACTTGTATTTGAGCTAATGCTGACAGTGTAAAAGGATAAATTATTTGCTGCTCAATTTCTATATATGTATAATAGTTTCCCTTTGTCAACCAGTCAATAACAAATTTTACTAAAGCTGCTTTAGTATATATTGTGAAATTTGGTTAATTCATTCCTCCACTATCCCTATGCATTTTAAGCTTTTTAAGACTTAATGCAGATCTCCCACCATGCCATTTTTTATTTAATATATATATATATATATATATATATATATATATATATATATATATATATATATATATATATATAAAATGAGATTTATGCAAGGGAAATGGTATAACATGCATTAGGTAGAATATTTTAGGAAATAAGATCATTTTAACTATTAATGATAATGGAAATTTAGACCATGTTTTTAAGCTTTCACTCAAATCGTTTATTTTGTCCTTGTAGTTTAATTCATACCATAACTTTGGTGATAGAGATAATTTAATTTGTTAATATTTAAAGTGATTTTCGACTTCTCAAAAAGGATGCTGTATTTCAGAATGTTTTCTAGATAGCCAGAGTATTTTAGATTTTTATACGTTTTATTTAATTGAGAGGAGACAAAAATTTTGATCTGATTTAGAGCAATGAGAATATTTATGCCTGCACAATTCATACATAAGAGCAAGTAATCCACAAAAAGAGAGATTAAGATTTCCTTTCCTAGTATTGTTATGCCTTCAATGCTGGATCTTAATGTAATTGCCAGAGATTCAATAGCAAGATCAAATAATAATGGGGAGAGGGGGCATCCCTGTATTGTACCTCTATATAGTATGAATGGGTTTATAATAGTAAAATTAATTATGAGAGAAGAGGTCAGAAAGTTATATAATGACTATATTAGATTAAGGAGTCTGTCTTTGAATCCAAATTTGTAAAGAGATGTAAATAAGTTATCATAAGTTATTAAGTTATGGAGTCGGTCTATTTCAGAATCCATTGATAAAATTATAGGATCTTTTAACTTCATATCTTTATCTAAAGAGTTTTGAGCATTTAAATAAGACACTAAAACAAAAACTATGCATAGATTGGATATTGATAATCTGCCTTTTATAAAACCTAATTTGTCCTTATGAATAATATTATTCATTACATTTTGCATTCGGTTGGCTATAATTGATGTCAATATTTTGTAATCAATATTCAGTAAGACAATTGGTCTATAAGAACCCATGAGGGAAGTGTAATATTGTAGGAATAGTTTAGATGGTTTCTTCCCCTTTATAAGATAATTATTATAAAGATTAAATAATATTGGTCCAATTAAATCTTTTAGGATTTTATAAAATTAATAAGGTTAATTGTCAGGACCTGCTGCTTTATTATTACTAGATGATGTTTTATTGACTGGTTCTATTTCCTCAATTAATATAGGTGCTTCCATCATTTCTAATCGTTCCTGGCTAATAATGAGCAATAACTATTAGCTGTTTTTTTTTTTTTTTTACAGAACGCTTTATAGAAGTCTATGGGGAGAAAAGTTAGAGCAGTTGTGGTATCCAAAGTCCTGAAGTTGGCACCCATCAGTCTTTTATTTGTGTACTAAGTTTTACTTTCAACTTATAATATGCACGCTAACCTGGCCGGGGTAAATTTTTACTTTGAACATAGTTAGTGCAAAAGTGAAAACGTTATTTACCACACAGCTTGTAATTTAGTCTAATGTGCTTACTGTCCCTTTAATAAAGTACTGTAAAACAACTTATTTAAACATAAAAAAATGTAAATGGAATTGTTTTTTCTAACAGCTTATTAGTTAGTAAAAGTCATTATCAATCACTATGAATACTAAAAATAATGAATAATAAATACTTTCTAAGATACAAATCACAACCTATAATGTTATAACTAAAGTTGCTTGATGATTTTAACAGTTTCAAGAGCTAAAATATATTATGTGGTCCATATTTCATTATGGTTTAAACTACTGTTTCATAGCAGTAAGTCACAGTATGAGGCTGGTAATAATTGAATAATTTTACATGTTTAAGAATCCCTTACTTACACAAATGTTTGAAACCAGATAAACTCCTGTTGTGCAAAAAAAAAAAAAAAAAGCAAAATAAACTTGCTCAATAAAGGATAAAATATAAAACTCACTTTTCTTTTCATATCTACAGTCCCTACAATATACACTACAGCTTAATCTGATACCAAACACATTAAAAGGCCATAATACCCACATGTTTAAACACTTGAAAGTGATGCAGCATAGCTGTAAAAAGCTGACTAGAAAATATCACCTGAGCATCTCTATGTAAAAAAGAAAAATATTTTACCTCAAAAGTTCCTCAGTATCCACCTCCCATTGTAAAGGATTTCTAAGCAGCATTATTAGTATGTCTGTCCTAGGACAGCTTAGGGGATGAGCCTCGTGAACTCTCATATTATTTCACCAATCAGGTAAAGGAAGCTTACTATGAAATCTCATGAGAGTTAAGTCAAATCTCATGAGATCACAGTAAAAGAGTTCATGACCTCAGCACTGCTGATGCTGATTGGCTGCTGTTCATTTCTTCATTTTTTTAAAAATGTTTTACCTGCAGCTGGGAGCAGCCGAGTATAATTTTTTACACAGAACTTACTCTGCTGAGCTGAGGAAATTGTGAGGTAAAATATTTTCCTGTTTTGCATAGAGATGCTCAGGTGATATTTTCCTGTCAGCTTTTTACAGTTATACTGCATCAGTTTCAAGTGATTTAGCATATGAGTATTATGTCCCTTTAACATTAAATCTTTGCTCAAAGTATAATTCACTGATCACCAAAGAAGGAGGATTTATATAGAATTTGAATTAAAAATTTATATTGGCCTCCATTATAATTGATTAGCGATTTGTTCCAAAAAAGGCTTTTTGCTTTCCAACCAAATCGGTCACCAATTTTTTTTGAGTGATCACAATGCTATATAATTTTGGTTGGTTAAACTCTGACAACGAGAACAAGTTTTCAAGACACTTTTTATTTGTTAAATGCCTCTTTTTGAAATAGAAACATAAAGGCCATTCACACCTCATAAAGGGACATTCCAATCAAAATTTAAATGCACATAGATGAATTACATCATTGAATAGAAACATATTTGCAATATACATGTATTGGCAAAAATGCTTCTAGTAAACGTTATCACTGTTTTAGTGTTAACAATTTTCTCTGCATGTGCATGAAGCATAGCTAGATACTCTCAGCAAACCTGATTTTTAAATACTGCAGTTGTTCAGAGCACAAGTGGGGCTTGAATCATGTCAGCAATTAACAAATGAAGTCATTACCTGATGGTACAAGCACCTTAGGTTCCCGGGAAAGTGCTGTGTTTATTATGCTGGTGCACGGTGCATACTTAAATACACTTTTGAAACCGCTATAGCTTTTATTAGAATCATTTTAGCTAATACATGTAAAGTATATTACAAACATGCTCATATTCAAAACTTTAATGCATCCATGTGATTCCAATTTTGGCTGGAATGTCCCTTTAAGGTTAGAGAAAAAAAAGTTCTATTCATGTAACCCCTTTGTTCAATCTGCAAGGAAAATACTCATTTGCATGTGTGGCATAGATCTATTGTTATTAGAATACAGCCTCAAGAGTCATTAACCAAATAAACTCCATTTGTATCTTTGCATGATAGAAATACTTCTATAGTCACATTTGGACTCCAACTTAAAAAAAAATGGTGTGATTTTATATTTCATTTTTAATATTTAATTAGAAGCCTCATTCACTTGCTTGTGATTGTCGCTAACCCTACTGTCTCAGAAGTGAGGCAGTCAAAGTGATCACATGTAAAAAATGACAAGCCATTGTTTGTTAACAATGGCTTGTCTTGGCCCCTCCCTTCTGTCTCAGGGAAAAAATACAGTAAAAAAAATATTTTAATATAGTATATTTATATATATTTTTTAAATTATATTTTAATAGTTTTTGTATTTTTTATTTTTTTATTTTAGCGTAATTTTTCAGTATTAAATTCCTATTTTTTACTTTTTTTATTTTACATTCCCATATAAGGTATCCTAAGAAAGACCTGTTTGTCTCTTAAAAAAACGGTATATAATATGTTTGGGTGCACTTAACAGCAGACAATTAAGGTGAAGCCAATAGGGAGAAAAAAATGCCAAAATATCCTGTATCATTTAAAACCTTGGGTTAAACAAGATTGCACCCTTATAGGGGAAACACCACAAAACTAATTCACAAAAGTGTGTATCAAAGTGCTTGCCCCTACATTATAGAATTTGGAATTTCGAATAAGCATTCGTTACCATGATTTCTATAACGTAGTTGCAAACTCACTCTTGTGAACTGATGTTAAACATTTCTAATTAGAGCAAAGGTAAAGATATTTATATCATGCTTAGTAAACTAATTTTGTTACATACAAATGTATAACCTAAAGAATAATAGTGGCTACATAGTGCAAGGTCAAAACTCAACTCTCAAAAGAGAAAATGCATTGTTCTCAAACTTACATAAAAAAAAAGATGTTTCTAGTACAAGACAAGAATGTAAGCTTCTCTGCACAAAAATTATGTGAATTGCCCTCAGATGATAAGTTCCTTTAGATGACATACTTTTTGTGATTTTATTACAGTCTAATAGTGCTAGACTAGCAAAAAAATTAAATCAGCTAAAGGGTTTCCTTTTCTATTGCATTCCAAATCACTTGAAGCTCGGCAGTTTGTACTAGGTCACAACTCATAAATGAAATAAACAGCGGCACCACTATTGATTGAACCACATGTGCTACAGGGTAACATATTTAAAGGACAAAATTCAGTCACCGTTTATAAGAGAAAGACCCCTATATATATGTAAAAATTGTTAGTGCCACTCTTTAGCTTAAGTATGGTCTCATTCTAATCCAGAAGAATTCAAATTTGGAATCAAAATATGTGTTTTTGTTGCCTCTTCTATAGTATCACAAATTATTTGAAGAATGACTGTTTAAAGGGACATTGAACAGAGAGTTTTTAGCTACTCACTGTGGAACTTAGGTAATGTCTTGCTTGAGAATTGAGAATCTGAAGTTGAACACAGCCAATGATTAGCAGGATTTTGCCACTACCTCTGCCAATTAATAAATATCTGTGCCTCTTAAGCAGGGCTTTATCTATGTTTTTAATTCATTTGTGGTTAACAAATTAGGGAATGTAATTTGTTTTTGCTACAGTTTCCCTTTAAAATAGTAAAGACACAAAAGTCACTTATTCAGTATCCAGTGGCACCTCTATTATTTGAACCATATGTAGTGCATGGTAGGCTAGCTTCATGTCTGCTTCACAAGAAGTAACAGGTAAACAGCCCCATTAGGTGATTATTGTGTTGATGTGGAAGGTAAACATTTCCCCTCCTTCCACTGTCAATTTTAAACAACCATACCTCATAACTACCTAGCTTTGTCCCATATTTCCCTGTTTCTCCCGTTGATTATCAGAAACTACCTATCTGCCTCTTCTTACTTTGCCTATGAAACACTACCAATAGCTCTATAAAGCACCTGACATTAAAGGGACAGTAAAGTCCAAAAAAAACTTTCATGATTTAAATAGGGCATGTCATTTTAAACAACTTCCAAATTTACTTTTATCACCAATTTTGCTTTGTTCTCTTGGAATTCTTAGTTGAAAGCTAAACCTAGGAGGTTCAGATGCTAATTTCCTAGACCTTGAAGACTGCCTCTAATCTGAATGCATTTTGACCACTAGAGGGCATTAGTTCATGTGTTTCTTATAAATAACATTAAGCTCATGCACGTAAAGTGACCTAGGTGAGCAATGATTGGCTAAAATGCAAGTCTGTCAAAAGAACTGAAATAAGGGGGCAGTCAGCAGAAGCTTAGATACAAGATAATTACAGAGGTAAAATTTGTTATTATAACTGTGTTGGTTATGCAAAACTGGGGAATGGGTAATAAAGGGATTTTCTTTCTTTTTATACAACACAAATTCTGGTGTTGACAGTCCCTTTAAATCAACCTGTCAACTTTAACATAAGTGAAAGGTACACTTAAAGGAATATTAAACACTACATATATGCTAGATAAAATTATGCATTCACCGAAAATATTAGTCTGAGATTAACATGTAGATGTATTTTTTAAAGTTTTATTAGTATTGCTAAGTTTTAGTATCTTTAAAACAATGAGAGCTGCAATGTTGTAACTTAGGTTACCTTCTCTGCTGTGGCCAATTAGGGACAGTTACAAATAGGTCACTAGAGTGTGCAACCAATGGCTATGTGAAATATAACAGTGTTCTGTACTTCCATTTCAAACTGGAACTGAAAAGCTCACAATTTCAGAATGGAATAACAGGAAAAGGGGACAAAATAAATAATGAAATTATACTGCAGAGTTTTATATATATATATATATATATATATATATATATATATATATATATATATATACAGTATATATACAGGGAGTGCAGAATTATTAGGGAAATGAGTATTTTGACCACATCATCCTCTTTATGCATGTTATCTTACTCCAAGCTGTATAGGCTCGAAAGCCTATTACCAATTAAGCATATTAGGTGATGTGCATCTCTGTAATGAGAAGGGGTGTGGTCTAATGACATCAACACCCTATATCAGGTGTGCATAATTATTAGGCAACTTCCTTTCCTTTGGCAAAATGGGTCAAAAGAAGGACTTGACAGGCTCAGAAAAGTAAAAAATAGTGAGATATCTTGCAGAGGGATGCAGCACTCTTAAAATTGCAAAGCTTCTGAAGCATGATCATCGAACAATCAAGCGTTTCATTCAAAATAGTCAACAGGGTCGCAAGAAGCGTGTGGAAAAACCAAGGCGCCAAATAACTGCCCATGAACTGAGAAAAGTCAAGCGTGCAGCTGCCAAGATGCCACTTGCCACCAGTTTGGCCATATTTCAGAGCTGCAACATCACTGGAGTGCCCAAAAGCACAAGGTGTGCAATACTCAGAGACATGGCCAAGGTAAGAAAGGCTGAAAGACGACCACCACTGAACAAGACACACAAGCTGAAACGTCAAGACTGGGCCAAGAAATATCTCAAGACTGATTTTTCTAAGGTTTTATGGGCTGATGAAATGAGAGTGAGTCTTGATGGGCCAGATGGATGGGCCCGTGGCTGGATTGGTAAAGGGCAGAGAGCTCCAGTCCGACTCAGACGCCAGCAAGGTGGAGGTGGAGTACTGGTTTGGGCTGGTATCATCAAATATGAGCTTGTGGGGCCTTTTCGGGTTGAGGATGGAGTCAAGCTCAACTCCCAGTCCTACTGCCAGTTTCTGGAAGACACCTTCTTCAAGCAGTGGTACAGGAAGAAGTCTGCATCCTTCAAGAAAAACATGATTTTCATGCAGGACAATACTCCATCACACACGTCCAAGTACTCCACAGCATGCCTGGCAAGAAATGGTATAAAAGAAGAAAATCTAATGACATGGCCTCCTTGTTCACCTGATCTGAACCCCATTGAGAACCTGTGGTCCATCATCAAATGTGAGATTTACAAGGAGGGAAAACAGTACACCTCTCTGAACAGTGTCTGGGAGGCTGTGGTTGCTGCTGCACGCAATGTTGATGGTGGACAGATCAAAACACTGACAGAATCCATGGATGGCAGGCTTTTGAGTGTCCTTGCAAAGAAAGGTGGCTATATTGGTCACTGATTTGTTTTTGTTTTGTTTTTGAATGTCAGAAATGTATATTTGTGAATGTTGAGATGTTGTATTGGTTTCACTGGTAAAAATAAATAATTGAAATGGGTATATATTTGTTTTTTGTTAAGTTGCCTAATAATTATGCACAGTAATAGTCACCTGCACACACAGATATCCCCCTAAAATAGCTATAACTAAAAACAAACTAAAAACTACTTCCAAAACTATTCAGCTTTGATATTAATGAGTTTTTTGGGTTAATTGAGAACATGGTTGTTGTTCAATAATAAAATTAATCCTCAAAAATACAACTTGCCTAATAATTCTGCACTCCCTGTAAATAAATCTCCATTTTGTAGAAGGGCACTCAGAGGATTTAAAACAAAAATTCTTTATTCATCAATTTTGTTAAAAATTGTTATGTGTCACATATATATGATTAATCATATTATTTTACCTTCTCCAAGTGTTTAATGTCTCTTTAAATTTGACATTTTTAGAGTTCTTTTGAAATTTAAAATTTTATAATGAATTTACAAATGGCTAGATTACGAGTTTTGAGCGCTATATGGAAATTAACGAACACAACAAAAGTGACGTTATTTAATCCCTGATAGCGCTGCCATTACAAGTTTTTAAAAAAACAGGCTTGTGCGGGCGATATGGCTGCGTTGAGCTCCAAACCGCACCAAAAACAAGCGCTGTGTTTGACGTGCTCGTGCAAGCTTCACCCATAAGCATCAATGAGGAGAGCGGGTAAGAAAAAAGTCTAAACCCTGCGATCGCGGAAAGAAAAGCTCCGGAACACCACCCCATTGATGTCTATTTATGGGGAAAAGAAAATGCAGTTTAAACCTAACACCCTAACATAAACCTGAGTCTAAATACCCCTAATCTGCTGCCCCCAATATCGCTGATGCCTGCCTACAGTTATTAAACCCTAATCTGCCGCTCCCGATTTTGCTGACACCTAAATAAAGGTATTAACCCCTAGTCTGCTGCTCTCGATATCGACGCCACTATATTAAAGTTATTAACCCCTATTCCCCTGCACCCCACACTATAATAAATCTATTAACCCTTATTCTGCCATTTCTCTACATTGTTCAAACTAAATAAAGCTATTTACCCCTAAACCTCTGGCCCCCCACATCACTACCACTAAAAAACATATTAACCCCTAAACTGCCAGCCCCCCACATCGCAACAACCTAAATGAAACTATATTAAACCCTAAACCTAACCCTAACGAAACCCTAACCCCCCCAAACTTTAACATAATTAAAATATAGCTAAATTAAACTTACCATTATTATCTAAATAAACCTATTAACCCCTAAATCACCAGCCCCCACATCGCAACAACCTAATTAAACTATTAACCCCTACACCTACCCCCTAAACCTTACCCTACCCCTAAACCCAACCCCCCCTAACTTAAACATAATTTAAATAGCTAAATTAAATTTACAATTATTAACTAAATAATACCTATTTAAAATTAAAACATTACCTGTGAAATAAAACCTAAGCTAGCTACAATATAACTAATAGTTATATTGTAGCTAGCTTAGGTTTTATTTTTATTTCACAGGTAAGTTTGTATTTATTTTAAATAGGTAGACTAGTTAGTAAATAGTTTTTACTAACTACCTAGTTAAAATAAATACAAACTTACTTGTGAAATAAAACCTAACCTAAGCTACCTTGCACTAAAACCTAAAATTACAAAAAAATTTAAAAAAAACTACCATTACAAAAAAAGACGAAATTATCCAAAAAAAATAAAATTATTCCTTTTCTAATACCCTTTAAAAAAACAAAAAAAACACACCCCAAATAGCTCTTTTGCTACAAAAAACCCCTTACAGTATACAAACCCCACTCCCAAAAACTACCAAGGGCCCTTAAAAGGGCCTTTTGTAGGGCATTGCCCTAAGTTAAACAGCTCTTTTGCTCCCAAAAACAAACACCCACTAAAAAAATACATTACAGAAAATAAAAATTATTCCTATTCTAATACCCATTAAAATAAAACCCACACCAAAATAAAAAAAATCTAGATTAAACCAATAGCCATTAAAAGGGCCTAAAAATATCAGCTCTTTTACTGGAAAAAAAAATAATACAAATACCCACTAAAATTACAAACCCCCAACAACCCTAAACCACAAATTAAAAAAACTATCTAAAAAACCTAAGCTACTCATTGCCCTGAAAAGGGCATTTGTATGGGCATTGCCCTTAAAAGGGCAGCTAGCTCTTTTACTGCCCAAACCCTAAACTAAAAAAAACCCACCCAAAAAAACCCTCAAAAAAACCTATCACTAACCCCGACGATCCACTTACAGATTTTTTAAGTCCCGCTTGAACGATCTTCATCCTTGCGTTGAAGTTCTGATCCAAGCGGTGAGAAGTCTTCATCCAGGCGGCCTCTTCAATCTTCATCCAGGCTGCATCTTCTAGCTTGATCCCGGAGGCACAGAGCGGGTCCATCCTGAAGACATCCGGCGCGGAGCATCTTCTTCATACGATCGCCGCCGTACACTGAATCTTCAATGCAAGGGACCTGATTCAAGATGGCATCCCTTGCATTCCTATTGGCTGAAAATTTTGAATCAGCCAATAGGTATTAGGGCTGCTAAAATCCTATTGGCTATTCAAATCATTCTATTTTTCTATAAAAAATTTCAGCCAATAGGAATGCAAGGGATGCCATCTTGAATCACGTCCCTTGCATTGAAGATTCAGTGTACGATGGTGATTGTATGAGGAGGATGTTTCGTGCCGGATGTATTCAGGATGGACCAGCTACGCGCATCCGGGATCAAGATAGAAGATGCCACCTGGGTGAAGATTGAAGAGGACGCCTGGATGAAGACTTCTCGCCGCTTGGATCAGGACTTCAACACAGGGATGAAGAATGAAGAGGACGCCTGGATGAAGACTTCTCGCCGCCTGGATAAAGACTTCAACTCCGGGATGAAGAGCGTTCAAGCGGGACTTCAAAAACTGTAAGTGGATCGTTGGGGGTTAGTGATAGTTTTTTAAGGGTTTTCTGTGTGTTTTTTTTTTTTTTTAGGGTTTGGGCAGTAAAAGAGCTAAATGCCCATACAAATGCCCTTTTCAGGGCAATTGGTAGCTTAGGTTTTTTTAGAATTAGGTTTCTTATTTTGGGGGGTTGGTTGGGGGGTGGGTTTTACTGTTGGGGGGTCTTTGTGGGTTTTTTTTACAGGTAAAAGAGCTGATATCTTTTGGGCAATGACCCACAAAAGGCCATTTTAAGGGCTATTGGTAGGTTATTGTAGGCTAGGTTTTTTCTTTATTTTGGGTGGGCTTTTTATTTTGATAGGGCTATAAGATTAGGTGTAATTCTTTTTTATTTTGGATAATTTCATCTGTTATTTTCCATAATTTAGTGTTTGTTATTTTTTGTAACTTAATATTTTTTTTCTGTAATTAGATACTTTTTTAATTTTTAGAGTAGTGTTAAGATTTTTTTAATGTGTATTTTAGTTTAATTTAATTGGTAGTTTAATTTTAGTTTAATAATTATATTAGTTTAATTGTTAGTTTAAACTTAGCTTTTTTAATTTGACAGGTAAGTTAATGCAATTTAAGATAGGGAAATTTAAATCTAAAGTAAGGGGGTTGTTAGGTTAAGGGTTTACTAGTTTAAATTAGTTTATTGTGATGTGGGGGGCTTTCAGTTTAGGGGTTCATAGTTTAATTTATTATATTTCGTTGTGGGGGGCTTTCAGTTTAGGGGTTAATAGGATTATTATAGTGGCTTGCGGTGTAGTGCTTAATAACTTTAGTATAGCGGGGGCAATGTGGGCGGGTGGCAGTTTAGGGGTTAATAACTTTAGTATAGTAGCGGCAATGTCGGGAGTGGCATATTAGGGGTTAATACATTTATTATAGTGTTTGTGATGTGGGAGGGCCTTGGTTTAGGGGTTAATAGTTCATTTATGGGTGTTAGTGTACTTTGTAACACTTTAGTTATGAGTTTTTTGTTACAGCTTTGTAGCGTAAAACTCATAACTACTGACTTTAGATGGCGGTACGGATCTTGACGTTTTAGGCTGTAACGCAGGTTTTTTAGCCTTACTGCAAGACTCGTAATACCAGTGCTATAGGAATCCCATGAAAAAACATAATGTTTACTAGTGTGGTACTGACATTGCGTTACAGGCTAAAAGGCTTGCATTACACCTATACCGACAAGACTTGTAATGCTGCAGTGCTGTTTTAACGCTGAAAATACCATATTTTCAGTGTCAAAAGACAAATGCACAAACTTGTAATCTAGCTAAAAGTGTGCAAACTGCTAGATACAAATTAAAGCTTTTCACAAGCAATTCTCTATGAATTTGGTTCTTGATGCACGTCTGTGCTTAAACCATGCAGAAAACCCTCTTTAGTACATTTCAACTAAAAAAAAATATAATAACCTATTAAACATACTAAAACAAATACATAACTGTTCAAATAAACATCTGAACCAGTGAAGTTCAAGAAAGCTACATACTTTATATCTCCTGTGCTACTAAGCATTTGTTTACTCCTATAGGCTAATCCAGTTAAGGGCCTTCAGTAAGATCAAATCATGCTTCTCAGTCTCTGTCCTTTGGTTGGATTCTTTAAGTTTCTGATCCTCTCTTCCTGCCTTGGTATACAGCAGTTACAGATCAAGCTTCCTACCTGTACTCGTACATCTGCTGCAGCTCATGTCTGCTCATCATCTATGAACCCTTTTGCTGCACTACAGTCCAAGCCAGTAATCTTCCTGAATTCTTGCTTTAAAAAGGTACAGTTCAGGTTTTCTCCAAACCTTTGTTTTTGTGTTCAAGCATTAGCACCTGTGTCCCTGCTTGTTGGCCACAATTCAACTCCTGTGGGTTCTTGTCCTGCTCAATTGCACTACAAGTTACCAACCAGTCTTCCATCCTTGATTTGCTGCAGTTTTACTCTCAATTACCTCTATCCAAGTCCTTCTCGACTGCAGTTCAATTTATCAACCTTTGTTGCTGCCTTTAGTTCAATTCATCTCTGCTCCTGTCTTGGTTATCTACAGTTCAAGTTGGTAACCTGTGTTCCTACTTACTTTGTGTTCCAGTCACAGATATTCCTGTTCACTAAGCTCCAGACTACTATAGTCCAAAATGTATTAAACGGCATGTGGGCAAGATTCTCAACTGGAGAACTTGTCCGCACGGCTTTACGGCATACAGGCAGTGGACCCTGTTCGTCTGCTGCCTGTATGTATCATTACACACTCAAGTGAGTGTTTGATGCCACACCTTCTCTTACACAAACAATCTCGTGAGAGAAGGGCCTGTCAATTACCCTGAGCAAGTGTGTTTAGGGTGATTTCTCTCCACCAATTTAAAGGTCGCAGAAATTGTAAGAAACGGTGGTCTGGTCACCATTGCTTCTCACATAGCGGTACGCAGGCTTGCATGTGTGAGCCTTCCCTGCAATGATTTAAGTACACCTCTGTCTCTGGGCTCCAAAACCTTGACCTTTCTCCAAACCTGATAACGGCCTTAAGTTGGGTTTCAGCGGACAGATAATTGAACTGAGGTATTTTAGGGTATTTGTTGTGAATAGGTGTTGTTTCAAGTACTGAATTATTTTCAAGTTTGCTGTTCTTATACATTTCTATGTCACGCAGGAGGAAATAATTAAGGCTATTTTACACAAAAAATATTTAGATAGAATGTTTGAATAATTTGATCCATTTGATTTTGTTAATTCCTAGTTTAAATGTGATGCAGACATAGCCCTCTGCTTAAAATGGCATGCTGCTTGGCATATGTTTAGGTAAGAAAAGATTAGAAAAATGTTTACTCACTTCATGAGTGTTTTGGTGGAGTTTTATGATCATTGAAAATGATCTTGAGGATACTATGGCCAAGGAGTACTTAAGAATATGTAAGTTTTGACGTACACCTGAATGAAGTAAACTTGAGGGTTTGCCTCCTAGCATGCAAGAGAGTGTAGTAATTGTTTACTCCCTCTTAGGGATATAAGCTATGTTCTAACAGTGGTAAACAGACAGACAAAAAACCCAGTTTGCACTTTGGGTATGTTCGATTGTGCAAAAATTGTGATTGCACCTACACTCTTCCATTCAGTATTTCTTTTTCAACCTGAAATAATTTCTTAGCTGAAGTCCCTCTTAGTTTAGTGATATTATAGGACATGAGGGAATTACTGGGATAACCATTACAAAGAAGATATTGATAGATAGATAGATAGATAGACAGACAGACAGACAGACAGACAGACAGACAGACAGACAGACAGATAGATAGATAGATAGATATCCTCAATACAGGTACCAGGGTTTAAGTAGATAAACCACAAAAGAATGTAGGCTTGCAATACTTTGAATTTAAATTCAATTTAATCTTTTAATTTTGTGAAGTTTTAGCTCTAGATCAGTTCTCTGAATTATCAAAATAGAAAGATTAGATTGAATTGAAAGCCTTCGTCCTTTTTCTGTAAACATATGTAAATGCATCTAAACACACACCCACACACGTACATATGCACACACATACATACAAAGATTCCACAAGATGTACAATACTGGATTACATTTACAATACAGAATTAAATTAAAATTATAATGCTTTTCAAAGCAATCTTATTTACACGCATAGTATATTTTGTGCCACCCTATTCTAGATCATATTAGCTTCTCTTTACATTAGCCCAAAATGTCCATCATCCTACATTAAAGGTTTGAGTATTTCAGCTTTATTTTTGTGTGCTTTGTGATACTCTTATTTAGCGGGGGAAGTTGTGTGCTAAGATGTAAGGCATATGTATTAGACACTTCAATGCCAATATCTCATATTACTTTTGATGTGTCTCATGATTATTATGATATGAAAGTGTAAATGGCTTTTCAAAGAGAGGTTGATTGGGCTCTTACTATAGAAGAAATGGACTGTTGACATCTACATATAATTATTAACTAAAATTCTAAACCACCTATCCAGATTGCCTTGTATATCTGTCAACAGAATACAAAAGTAGTGCATTTACCTCTCTGAGTTTTTGAAAGCTTAAGTACCATTAATGGACAGCCCTTATATATTCCATCCACAGTATTATATAACATAGACAGAGACTTAAAAGATTTTCTTAGGAATAAAAAAATGTTTGTCTCAATACAGGGGAGAAAAACATTTAATTCCAGTAAAAAATCTTTCAAATACAATCAGTTCTCTGCCACATTGTAAATAGATGAATAGAATCATGGCAAATGCTGAGCGTAGGCAAACCCTGACAGAGTTAAAATAGTATAAACAGCCCTTACAATGTAAATTGCAAGAGTGGGTGGACATTATTTTGATTGGCAACACACAATGCTATTTGAAATCCACTTTATTTGCTGTTATAATAGACCCAAAAAAAACATAAAGCAAAATGCTTTTAGTGATGGATTTGAAAAATTATAAGGAGGATATATGTTGTAATCACATTCTGAATGTAATTTTGTTGCAAGGACAACAGAGACATTGTAGAGAAAGGTTTGAAGTAGTATGCAGCTGTTTTCAAAGGTTTTTATTTTTTTAATGAAGGAATCTAAAATGTTCCAGGTGTAGAAAATTGTAAAAGTATTAATCATGTCGTGGCAGTGATTCATCAACATCTATAATGCGTAATTGTGACTATAATTACTATCAAATTCAAATAGTCCATATAATTAAAATATGCTTACACCACCTACAAAATGGTAGAGTTTAATGGATATTTTTTTTTCTTTCTTAATATTTGAATGGAGGAATTTGTTAGAATATCTTAGGTGTAAATATCCATAATAACCACCAAAAAAATAAAAATAGAAAACAGCTACAGAAATAAATATCTAGAATTGGGGATTTAAATTCAACATGTGGCACAAACATTGATGGTCACATAAATAATACTTTTTCATAGCTTGTAAGGGATTCGTATTAAATGGACATAAAATGTTGGTAGCATACTGAGGCTGTACAGCTGTGTATATGCTAATGTTTAGTAGCCCTAATTCACATGTAAGTTTGCTGCTGTCACACACAAATTTATTAAGATACAATTGCATCTTTTGAGGTGCATGCTCGCATGTTCGCATGAGTGAACCTGCAACCACAAATTTAAAAAGTAGAAACTGCTTCTTTAGCCTCTCTACCACCTCAGAGTTGGCAATATAAATCGCCCCAACACTCGCTTTTTGGGAGGTGATTGACCTGTGCTGCTCTTGTGCAATTGGTTGTGTGAGAACTGGGTGTAGCTTTGTACAAGGGTGCTCTTGTGCAATATTACTGTCACAACACTCTGGCTGTTGCTGTATCAAGGACAAGCTCACTTATCATTATGTTCCATCTTTCTTGCATGACTTCATAACACTTTGTATCAGTCTGGATTCTCGCTTTCAGGAGAGACAAGCTTAGAGAGAGAGAGAACATGCAGAATCCTTACCTCTCGTCCTCCTACTCATCCAGTCTCTAGACATTCCTCTACCCCTTCAGCACCTCCAGTTACCTCTGAAGAGGAACCCATGGATCTCTCTTCTCTTAAGCCCTCTGAGTCTGAAAGACAGAGAAGGAGGTTTAGACTGTGTTTCTATTGTGGTTCTAATTCACACCAACTCAAGAACTGTGATATACTGCTGGGAAAAGTCAATGCTTAGAGGATAAAAGTGGGGTACCTCTATGTGTAGCCACTACTAAATCCCCTCACTCTTCTTGGATCCTGGTACCTGTTACCCTTACCTTTCTTCAGAACTCTGTCCACACTCAAGCCTTTTATGATTCAGGGGCAGCTGGAAATTTTCTGGATCACCGTTTCATGATTCATGCTGGGTTGCCTCTACTTAAAAACAAAACAATGTCTTAAAATAACTACTTTCGATGGCACTCCCATTGGATCGGGTATAATCCATTTGGAATCAGCACCCCTAACCTTGACTGTGGGAGTCATACATACCAAACAATTGCAGTTTTATGTAATTCATTTTCCTACACAACCAGTTTTTCTTGGTCTTCCTTGGTTACTTATTCACAATCCTCAGTTTGACTGGACTGAGGGACAGTTGGCCTCCAGGGGTAAATCCTGTTTCCAGTCTTGCCTGGCTAAGGTTACTTTGCTGCATCACGTCCCTATAGCCAGCCTCCAGAAACCTTCTAATCTTCCCTCAGTATATGCAGAATTTACAGATGTTTTTGAAAAGGAAGCAGCCAATGTGTTGCCACCTCACAGTCCTTATGACTGCAAAATTAACCTGTTTTCTGGAGCCCCACTTCCTAAAGGGAGGACATATCCGCTCTCCAAAGCTGAAACCAAGGCCATGGAGGAATACATCCAAGAAAACCTAGCTATAAAGGCTTTAGTCACCCTTCCTCCTCTCATGCCAGGGCTGGCTTCTTTTTTGTCAGTAAAAAGGATGGTGGTCTCAGACCCTGTATCGATTACAGAGTCCTAAACAACATTACTATCAAGAATCGTTATCCTATTCCTTTGATTACCAAACTATATGATTCTCTCCAAAATGCTCGCTACTTTACAAAGTTGGACCTACGTGGAACATACAATCTCATTCGTATCTTCCCGGGACATGAATGGAAGACTGCTTTCAACACGAGATCAGGGCATTATAAATACCTTGTAATGCCTTTTGGGCTGTGTAATTCCCCTGCTGTCTTCCAAGCATTTGTCAATGATGCTCCACATGGCCTAGT
Organism: Bombina bombina; assembly: GCF_027579735.1. Classification (NCBI taxonomy): domain Eukaryota; kingdom Metazoa; phylum Chordata; class Amphibia; order Anura; family Bombinatoridae; genus Bombina; species Bombina bombina. The sequence goes on along the minus strand of NC_069509.1, from coordinate 139,820,345 downwards.
ACTGTATAAATTTGTGAGAGATGGTGCATAGAATGTTTACACTCACATTTAGTAGAGCACCCCTCTTGGTGCAAATAGAGCAGGCTGGAATCAAACACCTAGCAGACTGACCTGCGGTATGGCTCGAAGTCCAATGAGTCAGGACACAATATCCCAAAAGGTGGTACACCAAATGATAGGGTGTAAATAGGAATAAATGGTAGGGCAGCAAGTAGTAAGTGCAAAATGTACTGTATTTAAAACAAGTAAAAACAAGCAACGCATATCTCAGTCAACCAGTGACTGTTTCATCAGGCTTAACAAGGGACCGATTTATCAACCCTCTGTCCGACATGATCCGATCAGTGGATCATGTCCGACAGACATCGCTGAATGCGGAGAGTAATACGCTCCCCACATTCAGCATTGCACCAACAGCTCTTGTGAACTACTGGTGCAACACCGCCCCCTGCAGATTTGCAGCCAATCGGCCGCTAGCAGGGGGTGTCAATTAACCTGATTGTATTGGATCGGGTTGGTTTCCCGTGATGCCTGTCCGCCTCCTCAGAGCAGGCAGACAGGTTATGGAGCCTGAAGGCTTGCCAGAAACACAGAGCTTGATAAATAGGCCCCAAAGAGTATAAAACACTTGCCATATATACCATACAACTAATCCTATACAATAAACAACACCTGAGGGGGGTTGTTAACCAATTACACATCATGGCACCAATATATATAATCCATATGCATTACAATAGGGTCAAAACAAAACACAGATGATGAGTGCATGTAAGCACATGATTTTATACATAGAAAGCTTAATATAATGGTCAGTGAAAATTCAATGTAGCACACTAGCAACTTTTGCTATCAGAGAACACAATGAGAATTCTCTAAATATATGTTTGATAGAAAAATCTCTATAATGATTATGATAGAAACCAAGTGTGTGGTCCGAATATTTGAAACTACTAAGTGGGAATATTAGGCATAGTATCACCTTACTTGTACCTTCTAAGTGAAAATATCATTAGTGGAAACTTGTAACCACATCAAATTCGATAATTTTGATAAAAAAGTTCATGAACATAATGCTTAGTTATTAATGTGAAAGCGCAGTTGAATCTTCATTATTCATATGAAAAGCTAGTACAGAGGGTGTAATAAATCGTCTACAATCAACTTATGTGGTGACGTGTTACTTGGTAATAGTGATGTCGTGAATAGTTCGCCGGTGAATAGTTCCCGGCGAACATAGCATGTTCGCGTTCGCCGCGGCGGGCGAACATATGCGATGTTCGATCCGCCCCCCTATTCGTCATCATTGAGTAAACTTTGACCCTGTACCTCACAGTCAGAAGACACATTACAGCCAATCAGCAGCAGACCCTCCCTCCCAGACCCTCCCACCTCCTGGACAGCATCCATTTTAGATTCATTTGGAAGCTGCATTCTTAGTGAGAGGAGGGACAGTGTAGCTGCTGCTGATTTAATAGGGAAATCGATAGCTAGGCTAGTGTATTCAGTGTCCACTACAGTCCTGAAGGACTCATGTGATCTCTGCTGTAAGGACAGCACCCCAAAAAGCCCTTTTTAGGGCTAGAACATCAGTCTGATTTTTTTTTTTCCTGTGAAATCTAATTGCAGTTGCCTGCCTGCCAGCGTGTGTGTCAGGCTCACAGCGTATACTGTGCCCACTTGCCCAGTGCCAACACTCATATCTCGTGGAACAGTAGTGTACATTTAAAAAAAACAACACTTTTTTGACTGTGAAATAATAGCAGACAGCTGCCAGTACCCAAGATGGCCGCCAATAAGGCAGATGGGGAGGATTAGAGAGCTGTTTTGGGGGGGATCAGGGAGGTTGGGGGCTAAGGGGGGATGCTACACCACAGCATATGTAAATATGCTAAAAAAATTAAAAATTTTTTTAAAAAAAACTTTTATTTTAGTACTGGCAGACTTTCTGCCAGTACTTAAGATGGCAGGGACAATTGTGGGGTGGGGGAGGGAAGGGAGCTGTTTGGGAGGGATCAGGGGGTCTGATGTGTCAGGTGGGAGGCTGATCTCTACACTAAAGCTAAAATTAACGCTGCAAGCTCCCTACAAACTACCTAATTACCCCCTTCACTGCTAGCCATAATACACGTGTGGTGCGCAGCGGCATTTAGCAGCCTTCTAATTACCAAAAAGCAACGCCAAAGCCATATAAGTCTGCTATTTCTGAACAAAGGGGATCCCAGAGAAGCATTTGCAACCATTTATGCCATAATTGCATAAGTTGTTTGTAAATAATTTCTGTGAGAAACCTAAAGTTTGGGTTGTCTACTACACTACACTTAAGCTAAAATTAACTCTACAAGCTGCCTACATGCTCCCTAATTAACCCCTTCACTGCTGGGCATAAAACATGTGTGATGCGCAGTGGCATTTAGCAGCCTTCTAATTACCAAAAAGCAACACCAAAGCCATATAAGTCTGCTATAATGGCATGTCTGACACACAGTGTTGGGGCAAGGGTCCATCTGACCACTGATACCTGGTCTGCAAAGCATGGTCAGGGCAGGTATATCACCTAAACTGCGCACTGTGAAGCGGGCGTAACCCTTACACTACCTGATCGATACAACATCATACCTGATGTTTTAAAGCACGTTATTCCAAACAATTTAGGAATGTTAGGTGATTTATGCCCTTTATGGATTAAAACCAGACTCTGCATCAACTATGTAATTTTCCATGTTAGTTTTGCCATGGATCCCCCTCTGGCATGCCACAGTCCAGGTGTTAGTCCCCTTGAAACAACTTTTCCATCACTATTGTGGCCAGAAAGAGTCCCTGTGGGTTTTAAAATTCGCCTGCCTATTGAAGTCTATGGCGGTTCGCCAATTCGCGAACAGTTGTGGAAGTTCGCGTACCCAAATTTTTATGTTCGCGACATCACTACTTGGTAATTGTTAGTATGCCAGCGTAAGAGGGTGGTTACATCTTCGCTGTTACGAGAATAACAGAGGAGGTGCCAGATGTGTGTTGGCAAAATGTCATGTGTTGATAGGTCAAAGTGAAAAACGTCACTAAAAAGGGTCCTCCCCTAAACAATGCAATATGACTAGGCCAAAAATTAGATCGAAAAAGGAAGAGATAATGACGCTGTATGGGCGGCTCTAAGCTATATTAACTGTATGTAACTAAGGCAGCAGCATCATTCAGGACCTCCCCTCAGTGACATGTTCTTCTAAGGGAACACGTACTAAAAGGAAACGTAATATCCAATATGGATTAAGGGGAAGCATTAGTGCACCAATCAAGCACTTGATATTACCCAAATAGGTGTATTACAATATATAATATCCTATGGACATAAAACATGATGGTTAATCTAGGGGGTATTAACGAAATATTAATCTAAGGGGTATTTAGCACAAAAGAACTTAAAAATACCGGTGTGTGATGTTTTGGGAGAGAATAGTAAGGTGGCGAAAAAATTAAAATAGTTATGTGATCGCCATACAACATATGTGTAATTAGTGCCTCATAATGAAAAAATATATATGAAAAAATATAATATTGTAATAAGAAAATATAATAAAAAGAAAATATATATATAAAATCTGCAATCATGAGAGTGATTAATAATGTATCATCAACATGATAAGATAAAGTAAAATATGTACAGGAAGGAAACGGCTGCACAACGGGTCATACAAAATATATCAAAGTTTATTTGAATGTACCAAATAGCAGGTACACACCAAGGCACACAAATGGAACAAACGATAGGCAGTCTGACGCATTTTGCGCCCCCTAGTGGCGCTTAATCATAGACTTAGTGTACATGACAGACACCCCTATATAGGACACTGAATGCCCTCAAATTTGCCCATACTTAATACAAGCATAAAGCACAAGTAAAAGCACTGACTCAATGAACATATATATGAGTCTGACTAATGTACACTATCTGCACAAATAAAATTAAACAATAAGTTACATACTCCAGTTCACTAAATAAAAGTAACAACTATTCTGTATGTAAAAGAAAACTTCTACATATAATACAATGTTGTTATCGAAACTTAAAAAAAATTTTGCTGATATAATGTTAAGGAACATAACAGAATTTTCAAATGACATGTTCTTAGGCGTTAAAAGGACATTCAAAGAAAAGGGTAAAACACAGCTATAAACTACCACAAAGAATATATCACAAAGATCCTATAATTGAAGGATGAGTATAGTGAAAAAGCATTAATACTGTCATAATACTACTCCCTTTAAGTGTTCACATGTGGTAAATAATGTCCCTTTAAGAAATACTCAGTCTCAGACTGGAACTCCTATTTAAGGAGGGACTCAAGCACTTTGCCAATTGCTTGATAATTGCAAGTGTATGGTGAAAGATATTCAACAGAATTCTAATCCAGCTCCTAAGTATTACTGAATATAATCCAAATTCTTTACAAGGATCTAACAATCTAAACTTACTTATCAAAATAGAACTTACCATCTAAGAACTAAGAATCCAAATTTAAAGTTACTCTGTACATTTTTCATCACATCAGAACCGCTTCACTAAATCAAACAGTTGCGTTTTCACAGCACGCTGACGTCACCAGCCGCTCAGCGTGTGAATCAGGATTCCGGAACAGCGTCTCTGCATCAGCTACACTCTCTGCTTGTGACCGCTCCCCAAACACTCTTACCTGAGGAATATTATCAGCGCAATAAGGATTTCATCTACCAACTAAACCAGGGGCGTAAACGCAAGTATTTGGTTTATTGATTTATGCACTAAATAACGTTATTAACCACTGTGAACTTATCACCTATATGAATCATTATATATGAACTGTCAAGAATCATTATATATGAACTGCCAATAACAAAGTATTTTCTCTGGTTATACTAATTAACAAAGAATACAGTTCACCTCTGCCTGTTACATAAAGGATGCTGTGACTCTATTATAAATAATCCTCTTAGGCCAAAACTTTACAATATTTTTCATTTAGTGTTACTACACATAGCTCAAGTCTGAACTTTCTCACTTTGCGTTTACTACAAAAAGCTCAAGTCTGTTAAATTTGATCTTTAATCTCTGAACAGAGTTATATTTGTCCAAGTGTATATTACTTTTACTCTTGAGACATTTAAACTTTATTTTTTATTTCACTAATCACCACTGTTATTCCTAAGAGGTATCAGTTCCCACTCCTCATTGGGAACTGCATAAATAGGAATACCTACAAACATATATTATTTCAGTATTCAAGACTTAGGGTTATTGCAAATACAGAAGTTAGTGTGTATGACACATACCCCTATTATATACTCTAGACTACACTACACAATATTTCATCTCCACTCATAAAATAGGAACTAATGGTTTATACAAAATAGCTAATGTACCATTCTTTGTTCATTCTGCTAGGAATCCTCATTTTTAATTTAAATATCCAGTATAACTCCTTTTTATCCAAAATTTTGGATTTCTTTCCTCCTCTGATTGGCATTTTTGCCACATCATTTGCCTTAATTAAAAACTTACCAACACTTGTAAAGTGTACTCCATTGAAGTGCTGGGCTACTGTTGAAACTTTGTTATAATTCTTCACATCATTATAATGTTCACGGGCCCTAGTGCCCATCTGCCTAGTAGTTTTTCCAACATACTCATAGTGGCAAATCAAGCACTCCAACAAATACACCACAAATGTTGTTTTACAATTGGCATAAAACTCAATATTATAATGGGAGTTATCTGTTGTGGATCTAAATTCCTTAGTCAGATCTATCATACCACAAGTCAAGCATCCCCTAGCCCCACATTTAAAGTTGCCCTTTGTTGCAAACCAAGTCTGGTCCTTTCTTGTTTTCGGTACTAATCTAGGAGCTAATTTGGTTGCTAGGGTCACAGGTTTCTTGGACACAAATTTACATTGACCTATGGTATCCTTCAAACTTCATCACTAGCCAAGACAAACAAATTCCGCTTTAAAATCCTGACAATTTCAGGAAATTGATTGGTGTACTCAGTGGTGAATAAAATATCAACTTGTTTCGCACCTTTGGTTGCATTGCTGATTGTCTGTGTTTGCTTGTGATAACCGCTAATTTCCATTCTGGCCAACTGCAGTTTTTGTCTGTCATATCTCCTAGCTTCAAGTCTTTCACATAGGTCCATTGATTGATGCAAATACACTTGTGTGTCCCTGGTATTCCTCCTTAATCTAATAAATTGACCCCTGGGTATGGCGTGAACAAGGTGTTAAAGATGGCATGAACTAGCATGCAAGATAGTATTGCCTGCACTAGGCTTACGATATGTTTCTGATATTTTTTGATTCCCCACATCTCCTTGCATCGCCACATCCAGAAAGTCAACCCGTACAGTATTCCAAATTCCAACAAAATCAAGTTGCATCTCATTCTGTCTTACATATCTCAAAAAGTCATCAAAACCCTCATCACCTAATGGCCCATTGAGTATGAATATTAAATCATCATTGAACCTCTTGCAAAACAAAAATGTTCTTGAGTTTCCAAAATCCAACATATAAATTTACAAAAGATTGAACATATTTTGCCCCTATTGCAGTGCCACAGCACTGCAAATAGAACTTATCATCAAAAAAGAAAATGTTATGGGTATAGGGATATATATACATTGCTGTCCTGTAATTGGCATTGTGCCTCTGCAAAATAATAAGCCTTGACCAACACCACAATATTACCTCCCTTATCGGAGTTTCAGATGACAATATTATAATGATTCTGCATTTGGTCCAACACCAATCTCTCAGCAAAATTCAAATTGGGAATATATCTTTTATTTTGGTCACTCAATCTATCTGCCAACTGCAGAATATCTCTTTCTACACTCTTTTGGAATAAGTTTGAATTTTGCTGAGAGAAAAATGCCAATCAGAGGAGGAAAGAAATCAAAATTTTGGATAAAAAGGAGTTATACTGGATATTTAAATTAAAAACAAGGATTCCTAGCAGAATGAACAAAGAATGGGACATTAGTTATTTTGTATAAACCATTAGTTCCTATTTTATGAGTGGAGATGAAATATTGTGTAGTGTAGTCTAGAGTATATAATAGGGGTATGTGTCATACACACTAACTTCTGTATTAATGCTTTTTCACTATACTCATCCTTCAATTATAGGATCTTTGTGATATATTCTTTGTGGTAGTTTATAGCTGTGTTTTACCCTTTTCTTTGAATGTCCTTTTAACGCCTAAGAACATGTCATTTGAAATAGTTGTTACTTTTATTTAGTGAACTGGAGTATGTAACTTATTGTTTAATTTTATTTGTGCAGATAGTGTACATGATTCAGACCCATATATATATGTTTATTGAGTCAGTGCTTTTACTTGTGCTCTATGCTTGTATTAAGTATGGGCAAATTTGAGGGCATTTGATGCCCTATATAGGGGTGTCTGTCATATACACTAACTAAGTATATGATTAAGCGCCACTAGGGGGCACAAAACGCATCAGACTGCCTATCTTTTGTTCCATTTGTCTGCCTTGGTGTGTACCTGCTATTTGGTATGTTCAAATAAACTTTGATATATTTTGAATGACCTGTTGTGCAGCCATTTCCTTTCTGTGTATTGTTTGGCGGATTGGTTCCTGCTTATTCTTTGGTTTGCACCTTGCCATTACTGTGACTTCAATATTGGCTGTCTCTTTCCTATGATGACAGCACTCTGCATTTAGCATCTCCTCCAGGACGCCGGTTGTTGCAGCTAATGATTTACCTTGTAAGGTAAAATATGTAAAAGGAGATCTATGATCTACCATAAGTGGGAATTAAAGTGATACTAACATCATAAAGGGTGTAATCTAAATAACGATATATCTCTAAGTAATAAAAAGGCATGGTGAATGGTGATATATATGTCTCTAACTAGTGAAAGGCATGGTAGAGTGATATATAAATATGTATATGTTAGTGCAGACAGTGTTTATGTGGATGACTTACTACGATAGGAAAATGGAATAGGGAGGGATCATGATGCTCCCTATCTAGGAAGGTGTGATTCAATTTAACACAAAAAAATGTCAAATCATAATCTACAATCAGACAAAGGGGGTGGAATGGTCATTTAGAACTATATAGCAGAAGCTGACTGCTGATTGCAGATTTTATATATATATATATATATATATATATTTATTTATTTTTTTCTTTTTATTATATTTTATTATTACATTATTATATTTTTTCATATACATTTTTTAATTATGAGGCACGAATTACACATATGTTTTATTTTTCGCCACCTTACCATTCTCTCCCTAAACATCACACACCAGTATTTTTAAATTATTTTTTGCTAAATACCCCTTAGATTAATATTTCGTTAATACCCCCTAGATTAACCATTATGTTTTACATCCATAGGATATTATACTTTGTAATAGACCTGTTTGGGTAATATCAAGTGCATGATTGGTGCTCTAATGCTTTCCCCTTAATCTGTATTAGATATTGCATTTCCTTTTAGTATGTTTTCCCTTAGGAGAACATGTCACTGAGGGGAGGTCCTGGATGATGACGCTGCCTTATTTACATACAGCCCCCAATACAGCGTCATCATCTCTTCCTTTTTTTTATCTACTTTTTGGCCTAATCAAATTGCGTCGTTTAGGGGAGGACCCTTTTCAATGACGTTTTTCACTTTGACCTATCAACAGATGACATTTTGCCAACACACATTCGGCACCTCCTCTGTTATTCTCTTAACAGCGAGGATGTAACCGCCCTCTTATGCTGACACACTAACAATTACCAAGTAACACGTCACCACATAAGTTGATTGTAGACGATTTATTACACCCTTGGCACTAGCTTTTCATATGAATAATGAAGATTCAACCGTGCTTTCATGTTCATAAGTAAGCATTATGTTCATGAACTTTTTTCTCAAAATTATTGAATTTGATGTGGTTACAAGTTTCCTCTATTGATATTTTCACTTAGAAGGTACAAGTAAGGCGATACTATGCCTAATATTCCCACTTAATAGTTTCAAATATTCAAACTGCTCACTTGGTTTCTATCATAATCACTATAGAGATTTTTCTATAAAATATATATAGAGATTTCTCTGATAACAAAAGTTGCTAGTGTGCTACATTGAATTTTCACAGAATTTTTATATATTAAGCTTTCTATGTATAAAATAATGGGTTTACATGTACTCATAATCTGTGTTTTGTGTTGACTTTATTGTGATGCATATGGTTGTATATACTGGTTGCCATGACATGTGTAATTGGTTAACACCCCCCCCCTCAAGTGTTGTTTATTGTATAGGATTAGTTGTATGGTATATATGGCAAGAGTTTTATACTCTTTGTATTAAGCCTGATGAAACAGTCACTAGTGTTGACTGAGAAATGTGTTGCTTGTTTTTACTTGTTTTAAATAAAGTAAGTTTTGCACTTACTACTTGCTGCCATACCATTTATTCTGATTTACACCCTATCATTTGGTGTACCACCTTATGGGACATTGTATCCTGACTCATTAGAGTTCAAGCCATACCGGAGGTCAGTCTGCTGGGTGACTGATTCCAGCCTGCACTATTTGCACCAAGAGGGGTGCTCTACTAAATGCTAGTGTAAACATTCTATGCACCATCTCTCACGAATTTACACAGTACTAGGCCATGTGGCGCTTCTGTTTCTCTTTACTCTCTACAGATTGCTGATCATATATCTTGGCCTTGATCCATCCACAGACAGCTGCATGGACCTGGATTTACCACATACACCTGGGTTCCTTATCTAATATCCTGATTTTTGATATATGGGACTTTGTTATTCTTGTTATATTCACTAACCTGTTTATTGCATTCTGTCACATTGTTTGACCTCAATTTATTTCTACCTTTTGGAGAAGCTTTTGCAAATTGCTTGGAACCACTGATTCTTTGTCCTCTGGTCATCACAACCAGACTAATGGACAGACAGAGAGAACCAATCAAGATCTGGAAGCTTATCTCAGAGCATATATCAATTAACAGCACATTAATTGTTCTGGATTGTTGTCCGTAGCTGAACTTGCAAAGAACACTTATTGGCATTCTTCTCTACGATGCTCTCCATTCCAGGCCACAGCTGGTTATCAACCTTGTGTTTTTCCTCTTTCTGCTCAATTCACAGGAGTCCCTGCTGCAGAACGTCGCTTCACTGACCTCACTACCCATTGACAACGAATACACTCTCAGTTACACTCAACCACCTCTAGATATAAGAGGTCTGCTGATCATCATCTAGCCAGTATTCGTGCCTTTGTTGCAGGTGATCGTGTCTGGGTCTCTACCCGACACATCCGCTTACGTCAACCTTGTTACAAATTGGGACCTCGGTATATTGGTCCTTATAAATTCCTCAAAAGACTTTCTCCTGTTGCCTACAAAGTGGCCTTGCCTAAGACCTTGCACATTCACCAAGTCTTTCACATCTCCTTGCTCAAACCCTACATCACAAATAGGTATACTTGACTCAGATATCCCCCTCCACCACTCCTGATTCATAGCGAATCAGAGTATGAGGTTGCCAAAATCTTGGATTCCAGAATCAGGCACAGGCAGCTCCAATACCTCATACACTGGGTTCCTGCCCATAATATGCATACTCCATCTTTGATCTCCAAGTTCCATGCTGCTCACACTTCGAAGACGATTCTGGTTCCCGGAGGGAACCCTTGAGTGGGGGACTATGTCACGGGGCTCTGGCTGTTGCCAAGGACACGGCGGTTGCTGCTTTGGCTGTTGCCAGGGACTCAGCGGTTCCTGTGAGCTTGCGGCGATGATGTCATCACTGCACGTGTATTCCCCTCTCAAGCCGGATCCTTTAAAGTCCTTGGCGCGAATCAGTGCCTATGTAAGTACCTGCATAACTTACATTCACTGCCCAAGTATAGGTGTTACTGTGTGTGCTCCTAGGTGCTTTATTACTTGAATTGCCGGATTGCCTTAATATTACTGAACTCTGCTTGTCTGAATATTCTGCCTGTTTATCCCTTGAATTGCTGGATTGCCTTAATATTACTGAACTCTGCTTGTCTGACTACTCTGCCTGTTTAACACTTAAATTGCCGGATTGCCTTATTATTGCTAAACTCTGGCTGTCTGACTACTCTGCCTAGTTTACCCCTGAACTGCTAAACTGCTGGATTATCTTTTGTTGCTGACAGCTGCCTGTTCCTGACCACTCTATTTGTTTAGCCCTGAACTGCTATACTGCTGGATTGCCTTTCTGTTGCCGAACTCTGCCTGTCTCTAACCATTTTCTGCCTTAATCTCATTGCCGTGAAGGACTACCCTGTCTACCATGAGTACTGCTTACCTCATTTCTTACACTCAGTTTGTTCTGGGATATTTCCTTATCCTTCTGCTTCACATCGGGATAAGAAGACTACTGGCCAAGTTTGGTCTGATAGGGAAAAATCCCACAAGCATTACAATTTGTCATGTGATGCTGCTTCACAAGGGCGATTGCCGGTCAGGTTCTATACTTGAGAATGTGTATGCCTGCAATCTTGATAATTTTTTTCTGTGATTGTAATGTTGTTTGACTTATATAATATAAATGCTTGCTGGTTATATAGGTCCAAAGCACCACTCTGTTAGATTACCCACTATACAATATTCTTCAGATTGATATTTATTCAAAGTTGTGCATTTGCATTGACAAATGTTATTTTTATATATATATATATATATATACATATACATATATATAATTCCAAGTAATAGATCCGCACATGCTGGACTTTAAAAGAAAACTATAGTTTACTGTGTACAGTGATGTTTCGGGGAGCTGGTCTGACGAAGGGGACAATTAGCTCCCTGAAACGTCACTGTACATAATAAACTATTGAGTGCGGGTCTATTACTTGGAATTAGATATTGCTGTTCCTGACACCCTGGTTCGTATCTTAAGAGGTGAGAGTGCAAATCCCTATGCACTTTCGTATATATATATATATATATATATATATACATACAGTATATATATATATATATATATATATATATATACATACATACACTGGGACTAAAGGTAAAAACAAATAATGTGTCCTAGAAAGAACAACTTTAAAATTTCCATGTTGTATTGCAGGTGCACACAGCAGACATGTTTCGTGCTGCAAACAGCACTTGTTCACTGCTCACCTGCGCACCTGCAAAGCCCTGCCTTATAATCACTAACTCCCTTAAAGGGATATATATATAATTTATTTGTTGCATTAGTATGAAAAAGCTAAACGGGCATTCCCTTTAAAAGAATAAAAGTTAGTGCAGTTAAAATCATTTCTCTAAAGGATTGAAGGCTTTTATTCAGTCAGGAAAGGCTTTACATTTTTAAATTTTACAATATTAAGGCAGAAAGACTTCAAAATATCATATTTAAATTATTCAATAACCATGTATTCCTTTGTTAGCCAAAAAGCATGTTTCCTTCACTTTTTTCTTGGCCAATACTGACCCCCATTAAAAAATAAATATGAAAATATACTTTTTTGTGAAGCTGTTGGCTTGTAGCAGTAGCACTAGCCACTACTTTAACTTTATTTAAGTGTAAGAAGCTGCTCCTCTGTTGCCCTGAATTTGACCCTATAGAAAATAGCAGGAGAGCAGTTTTTGGTTCACAAATTCCAAACGACTCTGAGCAGATATAGAAGTAAACAAAATGTTTGGTTTTTTTTCATACAAATTTAAACTATTTGTTTTTGTCTGTACTATGTCTAATGTTTAATAAGATGGACATGATAGTTTGGAAAATATACAGATTTCCAAGTCCAACAATGAAACACAACTAGGTTTGGTTGAATATTTTGCAACTTTTAAAATTAAATTAATTTTAACACATTTGTTTGTTTCAATTTTGTACAACATTATAACATTCATTTAATGAAATAGTATTTCTAATGATATCTTTAAATTTAATATTTGATTCAAATCTTTCTAATTTGGAAATTGCATAATTTGACTCTAATTATGCAATATTCAAATTAGAAAAACTTGAATCAAAATATTTGTAATAGTTTTTTAAATGCTCTCTTTAAATGTTATATTTGAATAATTCCAAAATTTGAATCAATATATTTGTACCAATTATGCATCAATTTACTAAATTCCCTACTACATGAACTATTGAACTCCTGAATAATATTTGTAAAATTGAATGTTACATTCAACTTTCCAATGTGTATGTGTTAATCTTATTATGAACATTCGAAAATAAAAGTAACATTCAAAAACTTTTGATTACAAAATTTTAATTAAATTTTGTCCTTATCAACATTTGATTCTCCAAAACCAATGTCCACAGGACTATTCGTTCTACCAAGCAAATTGCGCTTTCACCACATTCGCCCACCCTTAATCAAAACACAGATTCATGCGTGTTCTGCTTAGAGAGGCTAAGCAGAGATCATTATGAATGATTTGGTATTCTGGGGATTTAACAGAAACATATATTCAGTTAGTTTGGGCCTGTGATCTTGCAATGATAAATACTGCTCAAAACGAGCAAAGATTAAAAAATCCAGTTAATATTCTTCACTTTCCCTGCTCTTTTTTCCCAATACAATTAATTCTAAAGGCAAAGATATGCTGTTAGTATAGATTCAGAAGCATAGCAGTGAGGCTCATAAATCATTGCAAAACTAGATTACTCCCCTGACAAATTAAAATGTAAAACTGCGTTCTAGCAGACATCAGGATACCCCATATCATATAATGTACATTTTTACTATAGAAAGCTAAGCACAGATAACGTTCCAGTATTTTTGTAAGGATTATTATATTTTTTTTCTGTTTTAAAACTATCACTAATATAAACAGTATTTTTCAAATTTAGTACATCTTTTTCAAATAGTTCATGTGTGTTGCAAGGGATATTCCATATTTATGATACATTTTGGTAACAAAAAAAAGTGTATATATTTATAGATAAAATTTCCCCAAATGGGCATTCTGATAAAAAAAAACACTCTAATTTGTTACAGTCTGTAATTTTTACCTAGAAAAGAGGTTAAACACATGAATAAAATCTTGCTTTAAGTCTCGCAGCTCTCGAGCATGACATGGCTGGTCAGCCAATCAGAAGTGGTATTTCTACAACCCATCGATCACCTTCCCGTTTACTCATAAGCAAGACCAATGGGCAGTTATCGAAGGTCAGTAATGCAAAAATTGTATGCTCAAATGAATGAAAAAATAGACATGTGCAGGGAAGAAAATTTGTTTTTGGTCGAAATTTTCATTCCCAATATTCAAGGAAATTTGTTTTGATGAAAATGTGTTCCCTGTGCTATTGAATTTTTGTTTAGTTTATAACAAAATGAAATTTTTTTTCATTAAACATTTATATTCGTTTTCATATTAAGCCTTAAAAATTATTTTAAAAGTTAACGAATAAATATTGACGAATTTCATCAGTATATTTTCGTTTTCTTTACATTTCGTTGCATTTATTCAGATATTCGTCTTTGTTTATGAAAACTAAAATTGGATTTTCGGTACAAATGTAAATTCGTCTGAAAATTAATGCACAACGATGTTAAAGAATGCTATGTTTACATTAGAATGTTCCTGTATAATATTATTAGTTTTTAATTTATAACACATTTATTTTTACATAAACATTTAAATTCCCATGCTAAGTGCAATATACAGCTTTTTTATTGGGTTTCAAACTTTAGTAATGCCAATACATTTGAAAACCCTATAACAACATTCATCACAATTTTTTCAACTACATTTGTTCTGCACTAACATCCCATATGCATTGCATATTGACAATTCAAAATTGATATTTAATCCATAAGAAAACACTTATCCGGCAGTTTTTTTCTTCACCTTGTACCTGTTGAAAACACAACAGTGATCAACTGCCCCACTGGAAAATATGTAATTTTTAGTGTTGAGGTGGGGGGCGGGGGGTTACTACAGTGCCCCTATCTCCTACTCTGAATTAATTTTAGGGTTGTAAAGCCACTCATGTGAAAGAAGGAATTACCCTCTTTTAGATAAGGGTTTACACACTTCTCAAACATGCAGGTGATCACAATGGTATGTACAGGGTACACAGAGTGTTTGGAGGGAGAGGGAACTTTTAAAGCACTTACTATCCCCATAAAACACTGCAGTGCATTAGACCCCAGTATGGAAAAAGAGAACCACCCTTTTTCCAATGTGCAGTCTCATATCCTGTCATTGGTAGGTGATTGTCATACAAATGGTAATCACCTACCTAGTGTATTTACTGTATAGAAGGGCCTTGGCTCGAAAGGAGACAATACCACCTAACAAGACACCACACCCTTCACGTGAAAGAGGAGAAACCCTATTTTCAGTTGAGGGATCTTATGTCCCTTTAGATTGCAGGTGAATGGCATCCACCTGTATGATAGGTGCATTTTACAGATATCTGGCCAACAAAAGGGAGCCTAGCACCCCAAAATAAGCACCAGAACAGGAAAAGTGACCCCTATTTTGAAAAAGAGGCCTTTTTCAGTGGATGTATCACATGTCCAGGTGGCTATCAGACGATCACCATGGCAACAGTGAACTCCTGATAGAACTATAACAATATGGAACAACATGAGGAGACTGGGGTTTCCCCCACTATCATATACGCCCTGTGAAAGATAGTTAACTTAATGATTATGAGGATCACAGTTGCAGATCTCATTCCTAGCATAACAATATGTATGTTTGTAATAACTCCTGCAGGTTGGCGGAGACTGAACATATAAGTACTTAATACTTCGCAGAAGATTTTACAATTTTATTCTATGGCATCTGAATTGCATCTGTATATTACCTCATATACAGATGGATATTCTTGCCAATTTCTCATATGAGGGTAAATTTTAGACATATATATATATATAGCATGGAAAATAAGTAAGGACAAATATTATAGCAACTAGCATATATAACTTTTTTGAGCATATACTGAATCAGAGATGGAGATGAGGTGGCTGAACAAAAGTAAGGATAACATCATATGTTCAAGGAGACTCTGGTAAACATAATAAGATGGCGTAAATAAGGAGTATCGATATTCACAAATTCGCAAACAATGATATTCAATGTCAGAGATAAGGCTTATGAACATAAAGACTCAAATAGAATTCAAACCTGCACGAAAGTAAGTTTGAGTAGGGAGAGCGTGGCAGTAGCAGCTGCAGCCGAGAGGATAAGTCGGCGTGTGACGTCACCGCAACGAAGCCGGAAGTAGCAGGTAGTTGGAGCAGAGGATGAGGAGGCAGTCAGAATAGCCAACGATTCAGATCAGTAATTCTCCCAGAGGAGGGGCTTGACACGGAGCTCGAATGGAGACAGAATAACAAGCAAAGATGAGAGTTGCAAGGTGAGCTTTATAGCAAAAGCGATGATCCAATTACAGGTGTGAAGGAGTTTGCATTGAATAGGGTAAGAGTCCACAAACTGTAATATGACAGGACACCCCTTCCAAAGATCACCTCCGGAGATCAGGTGTGGGTCGGTCAGGATGTCTTCTATGAAATAAAGCAACCAAACGAGGTGCAGAAACTTGTGTAGCAGGCTCCCAAGAGTCATCCTCATCAGGATAATCCTTCCAATGTATCAGATATTGGAGTACTCCACCAACTCTTCTAGAGTCAAGTATTTTTTGAACTTCATATTCACTAGACAGAACTAAGAGTTGAGGAATACTAGGTATGATAGGATTGTGGTCTCTGAGCTTTTTATATGGTTTTAACAGAGATACATGAAAGGTTGGATGTATCTTCATATTAGTTGGTAATTTGAGAGTAACTGCATTTTGGTTTATAATTCTGGTAATTGGAAATGGTCCTATGAAAACTGATGAAAGTTTTTTAGAAGGATAGTGGAGTTTGAGATTACGGGTTGAAAGCCAAACTAAATCACCTACAGCGTAATTTGGAGAGGTAGATCTACGTGTATCATAGTAGAACTTTTGTTTCTTCTTAGCTAACGAAATGTTATCCTTAATTGAGGTGAAAGTTTCGGCAATGGTGTTAATCATTTGATTAACCATTGGGCATTTACTTTGAATACTATTATCCCAGTGATAATTTGGGTGGAAGCCGTAATTTACAAAAAATGGTGTATTCTTTATTGAATTGTGGTAAGTATTATTGAAGGCAAATTCAGCATGTATCAGAAGATCAGACCAATTATCCTGTTGAGCAGTGGTAAAACATCGTAGGTACTGTTCTACCCACTGATTGGTTTTTTCTGTCTGTCCGTTACTTTGAGGATGGTAAGCACTAGACAACCTTCTTGTGATTCCAAGTTTTGTACAAAGTTCTTGCCAGAATTTACTGGTAAACTGTGTACCACGATCCGAGGTGATTGAGTTGGGTAATCCGTGTAATTTGAAGATGTTGTTATAAACTATATTGGCTGTTTCATAAGCGGTTGGTAGCTTATGGTATGGTACAAAATGGACCATTTTACTGAACAAATCAACTATTACAGCTATGGTGTTGAATTTGTTAGCTGGAGGTAAGTCCACTATAAAGTCTATGGCGATATCCTGCCATGGCCGATCTGGAGTAGGCAAAGGTAAAAGCTGTCCAAATGGTGCTTTCTTCCCTTTTTTGGAGATAACACAAACCTTACATGACTGAACATATTCAGCCACATCTTGTGCTACAGATGGCCACCAGAAGAATCTTTTAACAAGTTCTTGTGTTTTAGTAATACCTGGATGTCCAGAAAGAGCTGAATCATGTAAAGTCTGAAGCACCATTTCTCGGAGAGATTCTGGTACATATATTTGATGATCATGGTAGTACAACCCATCATCTTGAAGTTGAAGTTCTGTTTTTGGTATATTGGAATCAGTTAACTGTTTAGCAGAAAATAGTTGTTTTTGATCAAAAGTAAGACCTAGGAAATGGTCTAAAGAGATAATTGTTCCCTCTTTGTTAGAATCATGAGATATGTCAAATTGACGGGAGAGAGCGTCTGCCTTACGATTTTTAGAAGCCGGTCTGTATGTTATGAGGAAGTTAAACCTATTAAAGAAGAGATTCCATCGTACCTGCCTGAATGTTAAAGTCCTGTTAGTTTTAAGGTACTGCAGGTTCCTATGATCTGTATAAATCAGTATAGGGTTTGAAGTGGCCTCAAGAAGATGCCTCCAATGTTCCATAGAACTTTTAATAGCAAGAAGTTCTTTTTCTCCTATTGGATAATTTTCTTCAGCCGATGTCAAGGTACGTGAGTAATAAGCTACTGGATGTAACGGTTTTTCCAAACTCTCTCTTTGTGAGAGAATAGCTCCAATTGCTACATTCGAGGCATCTACCTCAAGGATGTATTGAAGTTTTGGGTTTGGAAAGTGCAAAATAGGTGCACTAGTGAAAGATTTCTTTAATTTATCAAAGACTGTTTGTGCTTCAATTCCCCACTGAAAGGGTGTGTTCTTCTTTGTAAGATTTGTTAAAGGTTTTGTTATATGTGCGAAGTTCCGTATAAATTTCCGATAAAAATTAGCAAAGCCCATGAATCTTTGGACTTGTTTCTTGTTAGTGGGTCTCGGCCAACGTAAGATCGCTGAGATCTTATCCTCTTCCATGTTTATTCCTTCAGAACTAATAGTGTAACCTAAGAAGGTTATCTTGTTAGTGTGAAATTCACATTTTTCAAGTTTTACGTAGAGGTGGTTTTCACGTAACCTAGTAAGAACCACTTTTACATGTTGAATATGTTCATCGAAAGACTTTGAGTAGATGAGAATGTCATCCAAATAAATCACTATAAATATATCGAGTAAATCTTTAAAAATATCATTTATCAGAAACTGGAAAGTCGCAGGGGCATTACATAGCCCGAAGGGCATGACCGTATATTCGTATAACCCATATCGGGTACGGAAGGCAGTCAGCCATTCATGCCCTGATTTAATTCGAACTAAATTGTAAGCACCCCTCAAGTCCAGTTTTGTGAAGAATTTTGCACCTTGTAACCTTTCAATCAGGTCAGGAATTAGAGGTAGAGGGTATCGGTTTTTAACAGTGCGCTTATTAAGTTCGCGATAATCAACAATAGGTCTTAAGCTATGATCTTTATTCCGAACAAAGAATATCCCTGCTCCTGCAGGTGAAGTAGAAGGTTTAATAAACCCTTTTTTTAAGTTGTCCTCCAAATATGTTTTCAGGAATTCTAATTCTGAATCTGATAAAGGGAATATATGCCCGTATGGGATGTCCACTCCAGGTAGTAAATCAATTGGACAATCATATTTTCTATGAGGAGGCAAATTTTCTGCCTCCTTCTTGTCAAAAACATCAGAGAATGTCTGATATTGTGGGGGTATTAAGGATGTGTCTGTTAGAAGAACATGAGAGTGGAAACAAGTCTTTTTACAATAATCTGAAGTGAACTCAGTTGTAGAGTTTGACCAAATAATATTAGGGTCATGTAAAGATAACCAGGTAATACCAAGTATTACAGGATAAAGAGGTGAAGGTATAACATCAAATGTTATATATTCTGTGTGGTTCTGTTTGGAAATAACTCTTAGTGGAATAGTTTGGTATTGTATAGGACCTGAGGAGATAGATTTTCCATCAATAAAACGTAACACAGTGGGGTTTGCTTTTTTAATTAATGGAATTTTATTTTGATTAACAAAATCAACATCAATATAATTCAAACTAGCCCCAGAATCAAGGATAGCCTGGGTTTGTAGTTGATGTTGGTCCCACTGTAAAAGAATAGATAGTAGACAGTGAGATGATAGTTTACTATATGTTGATAAACAGTTAGCAGTAGTTATTTGCTTACCCTTCCTTGTGCGCAATTGAGAGCAGTCTTTAACTGTGTGATCTGGCGCTCCACAGTACATACACAGGTTGTTGCTGCGTCTTCTTAGTTTCTCTTGTTGGTTCAAGGGTCCTCTAATAAATCCTAGATCCATTGGCTCAGGTGGGTCTTTATTAGTAACTTTCATGCTATGTTCTGAATAACTTGGAGTGTATGTTTTTCTTATTGAGTGATCTGACTGATACCTCTCTACTCTCCTTTCTCTAATTCTTCTATCAAGAACTATACAGAGGTTAATTAAATCTTCAAGAGATTCAGGTAGCTGAACTCTCGCCAGTTCATCTTTTAATGCATCAGACAACCCTAACCGGAATTGATTTCTAAGCGACAGGTCATTCCAGAGTGTATCCTTTGACCATTTTTTAAAGTCTGTAATATATTCTTCCACCTGTCGTTTATTTTGTCTCAATGACCTCATAGTGTTTTCTGCTGTGAGTTGTTTATTTGGGTCGTCATATAATTGACTCATAGCTTTGAAGAAATTTTCTAAAGAATACAAGATAGGGTCATCAGTCTCAAAAAATGTGTTAGCCCAGCTACGGGGCTCTCCTCTCAGATATGAAATTGTAGTTAACACCTTAGAGTGATCATTGGGATATGATCTTGGTTTTAGTGCATAATACAAAAGGCAAGCATTTTTAAATTCTCTGTATTGCCTTCTATCTCCAGAGAATTTCTCTGGTGGACTGGGTTGTGGATCTGATGCTAAATTTGAGGAGCTCAAAGATTGTAATTTTTCATTTATATACAATTTTAAATTTGTATTTTCCTGGTGTAGACTATTATAACCTTGTGTGAGTGTCTCTACTCTTTCTGTGAGAACCTGAACATGTTTAACAAGGTCTGCTGGATCCATGTTGTGGCTTGTTATTTCTATCATATACGCCCTGTGAAAGATAGTTAACTTAATGATTATGAGGATCACAGTTGCAGATCTCATTCCTAGCATAACAATATGTATGTTTGTAATAACTCCTGCAGGTTGGCGGAGACTGAACATATAAGTACTTAATACTTCGCAGAAGATTTTACAATTTTATTCTATGGCATCTGAATTGCATCTGTATATTACCTCATATACAGATGGATATTCTTGCCAATTTCTCATATGAGGGTAAATTTTAGACATATATATATATATGGCATGGAAAATAAGTAAGGACAAATATTATAGCAACTAGCATATATAACTTTTTTGAGCATATACTGAATCAGAGATGGAGATGAGGTGGCTGAACAAAAGTAAGGATAACATCATATGTTCAAGGAGACTCTGGTAAACATAATAAGATGGCGTAAATAAGGAGTATCGATATTCACAAATTCGCAAACAATGATATTCAATGTCAGAGATAAGGCTTATGAACATAAAGACTCAAATGGAATTCAAACCTGCACGAAAGTAAGTTTGAGTAGGGAGAGCGTGGCAGTAGCAGCTGCAGCCGAGAGGATAAGTCGGCGTGTGACGTCACCGCAACGAAGCCGGAAGTAGCAGGTAGTTGGAGCAGAGGATGAGGAGGCAGTCAGAATAGCCAACGATTCAGATCAGTAATTCTCCCAGAGGAGGGGCTTGACACGGAGCTCGAATGGAGACAGAATAACAAGCAAAGATGAGAGTTGCAAGGTGAGCTTTATAGCAAAAGCGATGATCCAATTACAGGTGTGAAGGAGTTTGCATTGAATAGGGTAAGAGTCCACAAACTGTAATATGACACCCACGCAGGAATGTTAAGTGACTTTTCAATGTTCTTCTATTATCAGCCCACAGTTTGGGTCAATATGATGTCTGAAGTCCTTTAACAGGAGTAAGCTAGAGTCTTTCAACAAAATGTCCATCAAGCAGTGCCTTCTTGATCTGGTTTCTGTTGAACAGTACCTCCATGGTTCTGGCTAGGGTCTCACATCCTGAGTGAGCTCGTTTTAACCCTACGCATTTCATCTGCTTGCAACAAGCAGACTTCTTCAGGGGTATTTTAAAAATGAGCATTTTAAAATACCCCTGAAGAAGTCTGCTGGATACAAGCAGACAAAAATGCATAGGGTTTATTAGATTTCACTCAGGACATGAGACCCTAGCTCCAACCACAGAGAAATTGTTAAACCGAAACCAGTTCATGGAGGTACAGCTCAAAGGACTTTCCGGTGAAAGGATCTAGCTGACTATTACAAAAGGACTCCAGACACAGCATTGACCCCAACTGTGGGACATGGCTCTGGGATTGATGGGCTTTTCGTATATGTTTTCTAGGAAGTGTATAGATTACTTTTTAATATAATAAATGCTGCTGTTAATCAAAGGTCCACTTTCTTTTTACTGTTACAGATCAACTAACCGAGGAGAGATTACACTCCATTTTTATTGAATAGCAGAACCATATTTACACAGCTCTGCAGAACATTTTTTAATAATTCTGCTCCACTTAAAATAACACTTATATTCAAGTACTATTATGACTTTCACTAATCACTGAAATATTTTATTCTTTTATTCAAGTGGTTTTCACAATTATTTTTATTTGAGAGACTGATTTAGAGAGATTATTTTATTAAACGGAAATTCCAGTCAAAATATAAATGTGCATAGATTAATTACATATTTGAATAGAAACATATTTTCAATATACATGTATTAGCAAAAATGCCTCTAGTAAAAATTATCACTGTTTAGTGTTAACATTTTTCTCTGCACGTGCATGTGAAGCATAGCTAGATATTCTCAGTGCACCAGCATTTTAAATAATGCAGCTGCTCAGATCATCACTGGTGATTGTATCATGTCAGCAAGTAACAAATTGAGTTATTAACAGATGGTACAAGCACCTTAGGCTCTCTGATTAAGTGCTGTGTTTAAAATGCTGGTGCACGGTGCATACTTAAATACACTTTAAAAACAGTTGTAGCTTTTATTAGAAGCATTTTTGCTAATACATGTAAATTACAAAATTGCTTCTGTTCAATACTGAAATGCACCCATGTGGTTTCCAATTTTGGCTGCAATATCCCTTTAACTGAAAGGCATTGTGCTCACATATTTTACTAACACATATACACATCAGAGTATGTTGTTTTTGCACCTTTCAGATCATTTAAAGGGATATGAAACAAAAAAATTTATTTCATGATTCAAATAGAGCAGCAACTTTCTAATGTACTCTTATTATCCTTTTTTTCCTTGTTCTCTTGGTATCGTTATTTGAAAAAGCAGGAATATAAGCTTAGGAGCCAGGCCATTTTTGCTTCAGCACCTCAGTAGTGTTTGTTGATTGGTGGCTACCTTAAGCCATCAATGAGCAAGTACTACCCAGGTGTTCAACCAAAAATGGGCCGGCTCCTAATCGTATATCCCTCCTTTTTCAAACAAAGATACCAAGAGAACAAAGAAAAATTAATAATAGGAGTAAATTAGAAAGTTGCTTAAAATGTCATGCTCTGTCTGAATCATGAAAGAAAAAAATTGCCTTTCCTAACCGGCATGCACAGAAAAAGTAAAACTTTCTCAGCTAACTTTATTTTCTTAATAGTTAAAATATTCAGACAAATACATTTATCTTTAATTTCATTTTGGTCCTGAAATATGATTAGGGAATGAATCTTTCTTGGAATATGCACAATCCAAGTAGATTTTGAGATCACATCATTCACACATTATTTTCAGAATATTGGCTTTGACAAATCTTTTACTCCACTATATTTCACCATAAAGGAAAATCCCATCAGAATGAAATGTCAGATAATTTTGTTTGAAAGCAAAACAAACTGTATTGCTTTTCTTTTTCATATCTAACTTTATCCAATTTACCAGTTTCCAATGACGGGCAGTAACAAGAGACAAATCCTGAGTCTGTAGCAAATACATTCAGCATAAATCTGCTGTTGAAACCAGCTCTAGTATTCATTTTGTGTTCAGTTGAAATTGGCACTTCTGTTTTGTAGTTATAATACAACTATATTGTTAGCTAATCACAAGCTGAAATCTGTACTAAGATAAAATTATTTCTTCCCTCTTTCTCAACCTTATAGTTTTATTTTTTAGAAGTAAAGACCAGGGGCATATTTTGGCCTAGGCAAACAAAGCCCTTGCCTAGGGAGGCAGATTTTGGGGGGGGCAGCAGTCTCACTACACACAAACTCACTACACCGAGACATACACGCACACTGCACTACACACTAACAGCACTACACATGCACACTGCACTACACACTCACAGCACTACACACTCACAGTGCTACACATGCACACTGCACTACATACACACAGAAACTCTTCATATACTCACTACATCATATACTCACACAAACACTCACACATACAGGGGGGCAAACAAATTTTGAGTACCTAGGGCAGCACAAAACCTAAATACGTACTGGTAAAGACAATTAAAAATTGCATTATTTTACCTATTGCAATAAATGAATTCAGTTACTCAGGGGAACAAGTATCAAGCTATATTTGCAGCTTTTTAGGCCCCATGCAGTGCAGGCTTGTATGAGCAATTCTGCAACCACAAATTTAGTCTCTTTGCACCTCAGAGATGGTAAATAAATCACCCTGACACTTATTTGTTTAGGGTGATTGACATGCCTCACTCTCACACATTTGGTTGCATGAGAGCAGAGGATGGCATTGCACATGATAGATCGTAGCGCACCGCTTGTAATCTGGGCCAGCATTTGGTTAAAGTGAATGTCAAGTCACGTTCACCACTCTTCCTCATCTTGTTAATTACCTAAAATAAACGTTAGTTTAATTCATCATTTTTTTATAATTTAAGACTAAAACCATAATCGAAGGATTTATAAACCTACTTTGCTTACTTTCTTCCTCCGCCCGCCATCTTGTCCCTCGTATCTAATTTGATTGACATTGCCCTTAACGAATTCTAGCTCATACCCCGTGGCGTCCAGCCCCTTTTTGCACACGTAACGCGATCAAACTGTGCATGCGTTCCCTAACAAATCGTCATTGACAATCCATGCTCGTTCACATGTAGCGTATGCGCAAACAATTCCGAACACCTAACGCATGCGCAATGTCTATCTACCTGTCAACCGCGGTTTGCGATCCCCAATAAAGTGTTTAACCCCTAAACCGCCGCTCCCGGACCCCGCCGCTACCTAATAAAGTTATTAACCCCTAAACCGCCGCCATCAAACTTAGCTACCCCGCCGCCATCTACCCCGCCGCCATCTACCGCGCCGCCATCTACCCCATCTACATCTACCCCATCTACCCCGCTGACATCTACCCCATCTACCCTGCCGCCATCTACCCCATCTACCCCGCCAACATCTACCCCATCTACCCCGCCGACATCTACCGCGCCGCCATCTACCCCATCTACCCCGCCGACATCTACCCCGCCGACATCTACCCAGCCGCCATCTATTTTAAAAAATATTAACCCCTAATTTAAACCCCCTACACCGCAGCCAGCTATACTAACTATATTAACCCTAATTATATTAGGGTTAATATAGTTATTATATTATATATATTAAGTATATAATCGGAACAGCCAATAGAATGCGAGCTAAATCTGATTGGCTGATTGGATCAGCCAATCGGATTGAACTTGATTCTGATTGGCTGATTCCATCAGCCAATCAGAATATTCCTACCTTAATTCTGATTGGCTGATAGAATCCTATCAGCCAATCGGAATTCGAGGGACGCCATCTTGGATGACGTCCCTTAAAGGAACCGTCATTCGGCTAGTAGGCATCGGGAGAAGAGGATGTTCCGCATCGGAGGTCTGCAAGATGGATCCGGAAGAAAGAAGATTGAAGATGCCATTGATAGAAGACCATCCGGATCATGGACCTCTTCATCTCCCGCTTGGATGAAGACTTCATCCGGATCATGGACCTCTTCAGCTCCCGCTTGGATGAAGACTTCATCCGGATCATGGACCTCTTCAGCCCCCCGCTTGGGCTTGGATCAGGACATCGGAGGAGCTCTTCAGGACGGATCGGTGAACCTGGTATGGTGAAGATAAGGTAGGAAGATCTTCAGGGGCTTAGTGTTAGGTTTATTTAAGGGGGGTTTGGGTTAGATTAGGGGTATGTGGGTGGTGGGTTGTAATGTTAGGGGGGGGTATTGTATGTTTTTTTTTTTACAGGCAAAAGAGCTGAATTCTTTGGGGCATGCCCCGCAAAGGGCCCTGTTCAGGGCTGGTAAGGTAAAAGAGCTTTGAACTGTAGTAATTTAGAATAGGGTAGGGCATTTTTTATTTTGGGGGTCTTTGTTATTTTATTAGGGGGCTTAGAGTATGTGTAATTAGTTTAAAATTGTTGTAATATTTTTCTTATGTTTGTAAATATTTTTTTATTTTTTGTAACTTAGTTCTTTTTTATTTTTTGTACTTTAGTTAGTTTATTTCATTGTAGTTATTTGTAGGAATTGTATTTAATTTATTTATTGATAGTGTAGTGTTAGGTTTAATTGTAGGTAATTGTAGGTATTGTATTTAATTAATTTAATGATAGTATAGTGTTAGGTTTAATTGTAACTTAGGTTAGGATTTATTTTACAGGTAATTTTGTAATTATTTTAACTAGGTAGCTATTAAATAGTTCTTAACTATTTAATAGCTATTGTACCTGGTTAAAATAATTACAAAGTTGCCTGTCAAATAAACATTAATCCTAAAATAGCTATAATATAATTATAATTTATATTGTAGCTATATTAGGATTTATTTTACAGGTAAGTATTTAGCTTTAAATAGGAATAATTTATTTAATAAGAGATAATTAATTTCGTTAGATGTAAATTATATTTAAGTTAGGGGGGTGTTAGTGTTAGGGTTAGACTTAGCTTTAGGGGTTAATACATTTATTAGAATAGCGGTGAGCTCCAGTCGGCAGATTAGGGGTTAATAATTGAAGTTAGGTGTCGGCGATGTTAGGGAGGGCAGATTAGGGGTTAATACTATTAATTATAGGGTTAGTGAGGCGGATTAGGGGTTAATAACTTTATTATAGTAGCGCTCAGGTCCGGTCGGCAGATTAGGGGTTAATAAGTGTAGGCAGGTGGAGGCGACGTTGTGGGGGGCAGATTAGGGGTTAATAAATATAATATAGGGGTCGGCGATGTTAGGGCAGCAGATTAGGGGTACATAGGGATAATGTAAGTAGCGGCGGTTTACGGAGCGGCAGATTAGGGGTTAATAATAATATGCAGGGGTCAGCGATAGCGGGGGCGGCAGATTAGGGGTTAATAAGTGTAAGGTTAGGGGTGTTTAGACTCGGGGGACATGTTAGAGTGTTAGGTGCAGACGTAGGAAGTGTTTCCGCATAGCAAACAATGGGGCTGCGTTAGGAGCTGAACGCAGCTTTTTTGCAGGTGTTAGGTTTTTTTTCAGCTCAAACAGCCCCATTGTTTCCTATGGGGGAATCGTGCACGAGCACGTTTTTGAGGCTGGCCGCTTGCGTAAGCAACTCTGGTATCGAGAGTTGAAGCTGCGTTAAAAATGCTCTACGCTCCTTTTTTGGAGCCTAACGCAGCCTTTATGTGGACTCTCAATACCAGAGTTATTTTTATGGTGTGGCCAGAAAAAAGCCGGCGTTAGTTTTTCGGGTCGTTACCGACAAAACTCCAAATCTAGCCGTTAGATAGCTACAATGTAATTAATAAATTACATTGTATCGATTTTAGGGTTTATATTTATTTTACAGGCAATTTTGTATTTATTTTAACTAGGTACAATAGCTATTAAGTAGTTATTTACTATTTAATCGCTACCTAGTTAAAATAATTACCAATGTACCAGTAAAATAAATCCTAACCTAAGTTACAAATACACCTACACTATCAATAAATTAAATAAACTACAAATATCTAAACTAAAATACAATAAATTAAACTAAACTAAATTACAAAAAAAACAAACACTAAATTACAAAAAATAAAAAAAATATTACAAGATTTTTAAGCTAATTACACCTATTCTAAGCCCCCTAATAAAATAATAAAGCCCCCCAAAATAAAAAAATTTCCCTGCCCTATTCTAAATTAAAAAAGTTTAAAGCTCTTTTACCTTACCAGCCCTTAAAAGGGCTTTTTGCGGGGCATGCCCCAAAGAAAACTGCTCTTTTGCCTGTAAAGATAAACACAATACCACCCCCCAACATTACAACCCACCACCCACATACCCCTATTCTAAACCCACCCAAACCCCCTTAAATAAACCTAACACTACCCCCCTGAAGATCTCCCTACCTTGTATTCACCCAGCCGGGCAGAACTCTTCATCCGATCCGGGCGATGTCTTCAATCAAACTGCAGAGAGTCTTCTTCCATCCGGTGATGTCTTCAAGCAAAGCGGCATCTTCAATCTTCTTTCTTCGCTCCTCCGCCACGGAGCATCCATCCGGCACGACGACTTCCCGACGAATGAGGTACCTTTAAATGACGTCATCCAAGATGGCGTCCGTCGAATTCCGATTGGCTGATAGGATTCTATCAGCTAATCGGAATTAAGGTAGAAAAATCTGATTGGTTGATTGAATCAGCCAATCAGATTCAAGTTCAATCCGATTGGATGGAAGAAGACATTCTGCAGCTTGATTGAAGACATCACCCGGATCGGATGAAGAGTTCTGCTCGGCTGGGTGAATACAAGGTAAGGAGATCTTCATGGGGGTAGTGTTAGGTTTATTTAAGGGGGTTTGGGTTAGATTAGGGGTATGTGGGTGGTGGGTTGTAATGTTGGGGGGTGGTATTGAGTTTTTTTTTCAGGCAAAAGAGCAGTTTTCTTTGGGGCATGCCCCGCAAAAGGCTTTTTTAAGGACTGGTAAGGTAAAAGAGCTAACTTTTTTTAATTTAGAATAGGGCAGGGAATTTTTTTTATTGTGGGGGGCTTTATTATTTTATTAGGGGGCTTAGAATAGGTGTAATTAGCTTAAAAATCTTGTAATATTTTTTTTTTTTTTTGTAAATTAGTGTTTGGTTTTTTTTTGTAATTTATTTTAGATTATTTTATTGTATTTTAGTTTAGATATTTGTAGTTTATTTAATTTATTGATAGTGTAGGTGTATTTGTAACTTAGCATAGGATTTATTTTACTGGTAAATTGGTAATTATTTTAACTAGGTAGCTATTAAATAGTTATTAACTATTTAATAGCTATTGTACCTAGTTAAAATAAATACCAAGTTACCTGTAAAATAAATATAAACCCTAAAATAGCTACAATGTAATTATTAATTACATTGTAGCTATCTTAGGGTTTATTTTATAGGTAAGTATTTAGATTTAAATAGGAATATTTTCATTAATAATATTAATATTATATTTTTTTTTAATAAGAGTTTAGTTAGGGATGTTAGAGTTAGATAGGGTTATTATACTTAATATTTAGATAATATAATAATGATATTAACTATATTAACCCTAATATAATTAGGGTTAATATATTTAATATATATAATATAATAACTATATTAACCCTAATATAATTAGGGTTAATATAGTTAATATAGCTGGCGGCGGTTTAGGGGGATTAAATTAGGGGTTAATACATTTATTATAGGTAGGGCCGGTGTAGGGGGATTTAGATTAGATGCAAAAGAGCAGTTTACTTTGTGACAAAGCCCCACCAAAAGCCCTTTTAAGGGCTGGTAAAAGAGCTGATTACTTTAGGGCAATGGCAAACAAAAAGCCCTTTTAAGGGCTGGCAATAGAGCAGTTTTTCAGGGCTATTTGTAGGGTTAGACTTGGGTTTAGTGGTAGGGATAGTTTAGTATTTTAGGGGTTAAATAATTTAATATAGGTGGCGGCGTGGTAGGGGGATTAGATTAGGGGTTAATTAATTTAATATAGGTGGCGGCGGGGTAGGGGGATTAAATTAGGGGTTAGCAATTTTAAAATAGATGGCGGCGGGGTAGGAGCTGACATTAGGGGGTAGGTAAGGTTGATGGCGGCGGCGTAAGGGGCTCACTTTAGTGGGTAGGTAAGGTAGATGTCGGCGGTGTAAGGGTCTCACTTTAGGGGGTAGTTTAATATTGTTGGCGACGGTGTAGGGGGATCACATTAGGGGGTAGTTAATGTAGATGGCGGCGGGGTCCGGGAGCGTCGGTTTATGGGTTAAATACTTTATTAGGGATTGCGGTGGGGGTAGATAGACGCGGTTGACAGGTAGATAGACATTGCGCATGCGTTAGGTGTTAGGTTTATTTTGTAGCTAGTTTAGGGAGTTACGAGGCTCCAATAGACAGCGTAAGGCTTACTACGGCTGCTTTTTGTGGCGAGGTGAAAATGGAGTAAGATTTCTCCATTTTCGCCACGTAAGTCCTTACGCTGTATATTGGATACCAAACTGTGCTGGTTTGGTATACCTGCCTATGGCCCAAAAAACTACGGGCGACGGCAGAAATATACGAGCGTAACTTCTAGGTTACGCTCGTATATAGGATACCAAACCAGCGCAAATTTCAGCGTCGCCGGCATTGAATACTATCATTGATAGCTAGTCATTGAATACTATTGCAACGATTGACGCCTGCGCTTTAGGCATAACATTTTTTGGGTCACGCAGGCGCAAATCGATTGTATGGGGAATGGTGCACATGCGCAATTGTTCCGGCAATCGGGAACACGCATTTGAAGTAATAAAGGCAATTATCCGGAAATACATGGAGGGCGGAGCTAGGAACGGCCGGGAATGTAAATATAAAGTGTATTTATTTACAATAAATATACCGAATATCACAAAGAAAAAAATGTGAAATAAATGTGATAACAAAAATCATAAAAGGAAAACCAAATAAAGTTCTGAATCAAGGATATGTCTGTGTCCTCTGGATGAGTTTTTCAGCTTGTTAGCATTCCTCAGTGAGATCCCATAAAAAAGGAAACAGAAAATTGCAACATAGTGTGAATCTGTAATGGCACTTTGAGGAAGTAGTTGTTTTGTAACAAATGACTACTCACATTTGTTGGAGCTTTCCACTAAGCTCAAGGATATGCGCACTCCCACTTTATACTGATGGGAAAACAGTACACTAGGCAAAACTTGGATACAAATTTATTTTAAAATATATAAAAGCGTCACATAAGCCTTGATAACACCACAATGTAAGGGTACAAAAGCAGATATGCTGTAACAAATGCTTCAAATCGCCAAACTTGCAAAGAGGTAAATGGATCAGCAGGAGTGTGACCGCTAAAACCAAAACCTTTTTAGTAGCAAGACAATAGCGCTAAGCCCCCAGGTGTCCTGGCTAGTGTAGAGACGCAATAAAACTCAATATAGAACAGTTCAGTTCCGACGTACGTTTCGCTGGTATGCTTGATTCCTTGACAAAGCATACCAGCGAAACGTACGTCAGAACTGAACTGTTCTATATTGAGTTTTATTGCGTCTCTACACTAGCCAGGACACCTGGGGGCTTAGCGCTATTGTCTTGCTACTAAAAAGGTTTTGGTTTCAGCGGTCACACTCCTGCTGATCCATTTACCTCTTTGCAAGTTTGGCGATTTGAAGCATTTGTTACAGCATATCTGCTTTTGTACCCTTACATTGTGGTGTTATCAAGGCTTATGTGATGCTTTTATATATTTTAAAATAAATTTGTATCCAAGTTTTGCCTAGTGTACTGTTTTCCCATCAGTATAAAGTGGGAGTGCGCATATCCTTGAGCTTAGTGGAAAGCTCCAACAAATGTGAGTAGTCATTTGTTACAAAACAACTACTTCCTCAAAGTGCCATTACAGATTCACACTATGTTGCAATTTTCTGTTTCCTTTTTTATGGGATCTCACTGAGGAATGCTAACAAGCTAAAAAACTCATCCAGAGGACATAGACATATCCTTGATTCAGAACTTTATTTGGTTTTCCTTTTATGATTTTTGTTATCACATTTATTTCACATAAAGTGTATTTATAACTATAATATATATAAAAAATTAATAAAAAAAAGTTGCGATCATACTATATATTAGATGAGGAATAGAATACAGGCTGCAAAAAACAAAAACTTTACCTTCCCTTTAAAGGGACAGTAAACCTTAAAAATAATGTTATATAATTCTGCACATAGTGCAGAATTATATAACATTATATTAGCAAAACTTTGTAAATCATAATATTTCCTTTTTATTTTTTAAAAATACCGCTGTTTTACAGACCCGCTCTCTGTACTCTGCTGAGCGGGTCTGTTGTTTTTACTGAGCGCATCGGGCCAGCTGTATAGTCACAGCCCGGCCCGACCGCGCCATTAGACACAGTGCAGCTCGCTCCTGCTGTCAGACAGAGTGGGAGAGAGCTGCACTGTGTCTAATGGCACGGTCGGGCCGGGCTGTGACTATACAGCTGGCCCGATGCGCTCAGTAAAAACAACAGACCCACTCAGCAGAGTACAGAGAGCGAGTCTGTAAAACAGCGGTATTTTTAAAAAATAAAAAGGAAATATTATGATTTACAAAGTTTGGCTAATGTAATGTTATATAATTCTGCACTATGTGCAGAATTATATAACATTATTTTTAAGGTTAACTGACCCTTTAAGCGTACATTACAAAAATAAAGTTGAAATTCATCTTTGGAAGTGCTGCCAATGAGACAAAATAGTTACAGAGATAAAGAGATAAAGCAAGAATCATTCAGCCCATAAATGTAGAGTATTGTAGTTTTAGAGCCAGTCAACATTGGGACACCTTGTAAGGTAGTGACTGGCTATGCAGAATATGGCCAAATTGTGTGACTAAGCCTCCAATTTTAATATAAAATAATTGGTGATTTTTGCAGGTAATTTTTTGCAGCATTTACAAATGTGCTGTTTATTTGCAAGTAGCTGTGCAGCAATACCTGAGGTGGGCTGGTACTGTTTTGTGGGCAGGGTCATGTCAGTATGGGTAGAATCAAAGGTGGATAGTGGGCGTGAATTAGGGGCATGTTGTGGCTGGCAACGGATGTGTTTGGGTGGTTTGTAGGCGTAACTGGCAATGTATGGGCGGGTCTAAGGAAAATTCTGCAAAATGTGACATATGGGTGTCTCAAAGGAACAGCCGGACAAAGCTTAGAATTAAGGACTGTGCCTCTTAAATAGGGACAGTATGAATATAAATAATGTAGTTTATTATCATTAATTATAATCAATAATTATGTATATATACGTTAATTAAAAAAATAGTTTATTGCTAAAAA
This sequence comes from Bombina bombina, assembly GCF_027579735.1. Taxonomy (NCBI): domain Eukaryota; kingdom Metazoa; phylum Chordata; class Amphibia; order Anura; family Bombinatoridae; genus Bombina; species Bombina bombina. The sequence goes on along the minus strand of NC_069509.1, from coordinate 139,787,324 downwards.
ATGCTAACCATCATCTGAGCTTTCAGTAAGTTATAATCTTTCTGCTTTTGGTGTGTATATATAGTTGTGTGCATATGTGTATTCATGCTGATGTATTTTGCAGTCCACTTGTGAAAACTAGAGTATTTACATGATAATTACAAATATTACCTCTCATGAGTTGGCAAAGGTGGGAGTACTCAGTAACAGGAGTACCCCCACAAAAAAAAACCTGTATGCAACTATGAAAGTGAGCCAATAGACTTGCTCTACACACACACACACATATATATAGTAGAGTGCGGTGTCTCCTCTCTGATGACGTAATTGAAGCGCCGGGTATGCACCGCTGCAAGCAGTATCACGATGTTGAAGTTTAGGTGATTATATCATATAGTGATTATTACATTATTGCTTTAATGAATGTATAATTGGTGCGGGATGGGGTATAAGTATGTCACTGTTCTTTTTCACTGTTGTTGTAAGTCTGAGGACGGGGGTGAAACCCCAAAACGTCACATAGTAAATAATTTGAAAAATTCAAACGGAGAGTGCCTGTTTATTTTTGGGATTGTTTGTAGCTTGTGCTGTGCACCCCGGACTGTATTTGAGAGTGCTTCACCACTGGACTTTATATATATATATTTATATATTTTTTAACTTAAACAGTTACACAATCTGACACCAACATGTAAAACTAGGATTAAACGTCTAACATCTGCAGAATATTTACACGATTTAAACTGAAATGACAAATTATTTTTACATAATATCTTTACTGCATAAAAAAAATGAAAATGAGGTTACAGTTTATACATAAATAAGCAAGAACATTTCTCTTCTTAGTCATTATGCAATTACAGGCCATGAAACATAGCGCTGTACATAAATCAGGCTAACTACTGAGAGTTAATTTGTTTGACCATAAAGTTCATTCAATAAATGTAAAACAAAAGTAATTGGTTCTTTACAAACAAATTTAATCATACTCTGAAAATGAAATCAATGCAAATAAAAAGAACTGCAAACGATCTATAGTGGAAAATGTTTACTTTGCACAATTACAGGTTCCAAATCATGTGCCAATTTCCATCACCACATAATTCTTATGGTTTGTTTAGCCTAGCAATTAATTAAAAGATTTGAGAAGAGCAGACAGCTAAATGGAATATTAATGGCAGCATTTGTCTAAATATGTGTTTGATGGTTTTAGAGCAGTAGAATTGATTATATTCGTCTCTATACTTTTTCTGACAACATTGTTCTTTTCAGCATGCGTCCTTCAACTTGATAGCAGCTCTTAACTGAAGACCTGTTCAGTTTAGTGTGATTACAGAATTGGGGAAATTACTGAAATAAAAAAGGTCTGTGCGTCTGTATGTATATGCATATATATGTATGTATGTGTTTATATATATACTGAATATATATATATATATATGTGTGTGTGTATATATATATATATATATAAATATAGATATATGTACTGTATTTATATATGTGTGTGAATGTGTGTATATATATATATATATATATAATATATACAGTATATATATATATATATATATATATATATATATATTATTATCGGTTATTTGTAGAGAGCCAACAGATTCTGCAGCGCTATATATATATCTATATCTATCATTGCAGGTGGTCTTTTGATGGTGTTGAACCAGAGTTTGACTTTTGCTACAAGTAGCTGATGGTTGGAACCACAATCGGCACCTGGGAGTGCTTTGACTGCTTGTACTGAGCTCCTTGAACGTTGTTGGCAGAGGAAGAAGTCGATCTGGTTTCTGCTTGTGCAATACCGCCCCCTGCAGATTCATAGGGAATCAGCCGCTAACAGGGGGTGTCAACGTGATCATATCCGATCGGGCTGATTGCTGTCCGCCGTATAAGAGGTGTCAGATGAGTTAAGCAGCAGCGGTCTTAAGACTGCTGCTTTTTAACTCTTGTTTCCGGCAAGCCTGAAGGCTCGTGCAGACACAGATGCATTGGGGCCAATTGACGCTTTCATAAATCTTCCCTCAAGTGTTCACAATCAACAATCGATTTTCTTGACAGCATTGAACCAAGCGGTCACTGGCCTCGTTCCATTTTCCTAATCCAAATTTGCCTATAACAGGTATCTCTTCTCCAATGCCTACTTTTGTGTTGAAATCCCTAGCAATAAAAGATGGTGTCCTAGGCAGGGTCTTTGATCGATTTCTTGTTGGAGATCTGTGTAAAATTTTTCTAAACCCTCTACTTTTGCGTCGGTGTATAAACTGGCTATAGCGTCATATATATTAAACCACCCTATACCATGTTTGATGTGCATTGTGCTGAAGCAACAACTGTTCACATTTGATTTCCATTGCTGCACTCTTCAGTTCCTGCTATGCATAAAAACTGCCCAGAGTAGCATTGCACTAGCATGAATTATTCTGTGTTTAAAATGGATACTTGAAGCAAAAAGGTGTGGTATTGTTAAACTCATTTGCATATCATTCCCCAGATCCCTCTGCTTCTGTAGACAAATGTGCATGTGGTCTATGCAATGACCTATTGAGTATTTTTAACACTTTCTAACTGATAGTAAAGGACGATTTCTTCCACATTATTTTTACTCTTCATAATTTAAATGAGCACTATGGCCCACATGTGCTATAAGGCCAGCGGACAAGCTTCCTCAATTTGAGAAGTTGTCCATTTACCTAAGAAACAGCAGTCTGATGACCGCTGCTTTTTACATTGTAGGAAGTAGGCTAACATGTGTAAACCTGCCCTGCAAGGGCTCTGGAGCAGCATGGAGACATACAAATATAAACACACACTATGTACAGTATATACACTATATACGGCCTTAACACAGAAAAATCTGTATAGGCACTCAAGGGTTAAGACTTAATTTTATACACTTTCACTGACAAGGCCCACATAAGTCTGGAATTTACTGTACAAATCCTTTGTTCAGAAGAGGATTACCTCATATGAGGGCATTATGTTAAATACTAATCTATCAACTGTAAATAGTTCTTGAGGGGAAATGTCCCTTTAAGGACTGTTGTGCCAAGGTGAGGTAAAAAAAAAAAAGGGTCGCATGAGGATCCATATTAAAAACGGGATTCAGGGACACTTTCTGTAATTAAAGGAACAGTAATAGTTAAAACTTAACTGTCATGATTCAGATAGAGCATTCAATTTTAAACAACTTTCCAATGTATTTCTATTATCTAATTTGTGTTGCTCTCTTGGTATCCTTTGTTGGAGTATACAATGAAAATTAATAGGTGTTGGAGACAAATCACAAACGGCATAAAAGGCACGAACAGAATATTGCTGTGACAGAACATACGTTTAGAACAATCATCAATATGAGTTGCATTTCCCCCCTGTGTCTAAGCTGACAGTTTTCCTCTGACATACACATATCAATACATACATGTGTTGAAATATAAATTGAAACTGTAAAGTAGCATTTTAAATTAAAAATTAAACATTACTTTATATAATTCCATATTCTAAAAGTTAATTGTAAAAACTAAACTTAGGTTGCTTTACAAAAAAAAATAAAGCATTCGGGAGATGTATATTAAATTTAGACAGGTGTTTTTAAAATACAATAACTCACTAGCTCTGCTTCTTAGCAAAGAGATCAAACTACAAAAGGATCAAATACATAAGGATATTTGAGTTATTTCATGAGTTATTCAGGGTTATTCAGGCTTATTCAGTAGTAAATAATACTTATATTTTTCTTATTGTTAAAGTGTTGCATAGTTTAAAATGTCTCAGATACAGTGCAATGGGTGTTTTGCACTTTTTAATCGTTCTACTTTTTGGAGATTTAGGGGCTGTCCTGTTTGTAAGCAGTTTTCCTTGTTAAGGGAGGAAATAGCTAAACTTCAAGCTAAGGTAAGTAACATACCTGTTACCTCTACAAAGCTGCCTCAGAAAGAAGCCCCTCTACCCCAGAGATCAGCAAGGAGAGGCAGATGGATCACTGTAGGCTCTGGAAGAATTAGAACAGTAGACCAGAAGCATTGCCCACAACCTCTGCCATTGCAAAACTCCTATGCTGCTCTTGCCGAATACACTTGTGATGAGGAGATTGCTGTTTCTGAGCCCTCTGAAGCTGTAACAGGTAATTTAAATCTATTGGCACCTGATTCTCCAGGTAACATAACACAGGAAAGAACTGCAGATGTGTTTTTGAGAAAAAGACTGTTAGTGGGTGACTCTATTTTGAGGAATGTGTATTTAGGTGAAAGTAAAGGAGAAACAAGGGAGGTTAGATGTCTTCCAGGAGCTACTGCTCACAGGGATAGGAATCGTATTTTGAGAATTGTTAAGGCAGCAGGAAAGGGAAGTGAGTTGGATGTGATTGTTCATTTAGGAACAAATGATCTGGCTAGTAATCATGTTGCTGCTGTTCAGAAAGAGTTTTGTGACCTAGGTAATCATTTAGAGACTGTGGCATCAACTCTATCATTTTCTGCTATTTTACCTGTGTATGACCAGGAAGCAGGAAAGATGGAGCGGATAACAACATTTAATTCTTGGTTAGATAAGTGGTGCAGGGAACGAGGATTTGGTTTTATTGGCCATTATAGCTCTGTTTGGAAAGATACTAGGTTATTTAGGAGAGATGGCTTGCATTTGGATGCTAAAGGAACAGAGTATCTGGGAGAGGAGTTCAAATACTTTATTAGAAATCATTTAAACTAATAAAGGGGGGGTAGCATTAATATATCCACCTGCCCCCCACAGCATGCCAAAACTGTTAGTCCAAGTAACAATTCTAGAAATTCTAGTAGAAAAATTCTTCGTGCCATGAGCACAAATGCTCGCAGCTTAGGAAATAAATTACCTGAACTCATTTCAATAATGACTAGGGACAACTTGGATTTAGTAGCTATAACAGAAACATGGTACAATGATTTGCATGACTGGGACATAGTCATACCTGGATACAGGTTATTTAAAAAGAACAGAGTAGGAAAGAAAGGTGGAGGAGTTGCTTTGTATGTAAATGAAAATATAAAGGTTACTGAAATTGTAGGAACAAATGATGAGGTGGAAAGTATTTGGGTGACTTTGGAAATTGGAGATAAAAATGTTTTTAGAATAGGGGTTGTATATAGGCCTCCATTGCAGGATGAAAAACTGGACAATCTGTTATTAGATGAAATAACCAAAATGACCATGAAGGGTAAGGTTATAGTACTGGGGGACTTTAATTTGCCAGATATAGACTGGAAGATTCCTTCTGCTAGATCGGCTAGAAGCAGGTATATTCTTGAATCTCTGCTAGGGGAATCACTTGAACAATTAGTCAAGGAACCAACTCGTAAGGAAGCTATATTAGATCTAATACTTACAAACAGTGATACAGTTTCAGATGTGTCTGTAGGTGAGAACTTAGGATCCAGTGATCATCAATCTGTTTGGTTTAGTATTCATGTTCAGGAACTGTACACCCAGACTAAAACAAAAGTTTTAGACTTTAGGACGGCAGATTTTTCATTAATGGGAGAATACCTAAAAAACTATTTAAAGGGGAAAAATCTTATTACAGGGGTTCAAGAACAGTGGGAATTTGTGAAAGGTGCCATTTTAGATGCAACCGCACACTGTATTAGACATGTCTGTAAAAGTAAAAGAAAGCGGAAACCAATTTGGTTTTCCAAAGAAGTAGCACATGCTGTAAAGACAAAAAAGATAGCTTATAAAAATTACAGACACACACAAGCAGATGATGATATGAAAATATGGAGACTCCAACAAAAAAAGACTAAGCAGTTAATTAGGAAGGTTAAAGCTGATGCAGAAGAGAAGATAGCACAGTCAGTAAAACATGGGGACAAAACATTCTTTAGATATATCAGTGAAAGAAGAAAAAATAAGGTAGGAATAGTAAAATTGAAATCAGTTGATGGTAGAATAATAGAAGGAGATAAGCAGATTGCAGACTGTCTCAATGATTACTTCTGTTCTGTTTTCACTAAAGATTGTGAAGATACAATGTCTACATTAAGGGATGCTATGCAAAATAGAAACAAGCTTAACAGTAATCTTTTTACAGAGGATGAGGTTTTGTTAGCATTATCAAAAATAAATGTTACAAAGGCAGTGGGTCCTGATAATATTCATCCAAGGGTTTTAAAAGAACTTTGTTCAGTGCTAACTGTCCCATTAACTGATCTGTTTAATCAGTCACTATTAACAGGAGCTGTCCCAGATGATTGGAGAATAGCAAATGTAATACCTCTTCATAAAAAGGGCAGTAGAGAAGAATCTGGCAACTACAGGCCAGTTAGTTTAACTTCAGTAGTAGGGAAATTAATGGAAAGCCTCTTAAAGGAAAGAATTATGACTTACATAAAGACAAACAATTTAGAGGACCAAAATCAGCATGGTTTTACTTCAGGGAGATCATGTCAGACTAATCTAATTGACTTCTTTGATTATGTAACAAAAGTATTAGACAAGGGAGGAGCAGTTGATGTAGCATATCTAGATTTCAGCAAAGCATTTGACACCGTCCCACACAATAAACTTATTCACAAACTATATCTCCTTGGTCTAGATTCAAAAATTGTGAACTGGGTGGAATGCTGGCTTAAGGACAGAAAACAAAGTGTCTTAGTAAATGGAGTTCATTCAGCAGAGGGGGCTGTTACTAGTGGTGTTCCTCAGGGGTCAGTTCTGGGGCCTGTTTTGTTTAACATATTTATCTGCGATATCAGCAAAGGGCTACAGGGGAAAGTATGTCTCTTTTCAGATGATACAAAAATTTGCAACAGAGTGGATGTTCCAGGGGGGGTAGACAAAATGAGAAGTGATATACAACAATTGGAGGATTGGACAAACGACTGGGATCTAAAGTTTAACACAGCAAAGTGTAAAATAATGCATTTAGGGAAGAAAAATCCAAATGTTAATTACAGACTCAATGACACTTTACTGACTGTTACAGACGAGGAACAGGACTTGGGAATTATTATTTCAGATGATTTAAAACTTAGTAAACAATGTAGTAAGGCAGCGAGTAAGGCTAGCAGAATGCTTGGATGTATTGGTAGAGGTATTTGCAGCAGAAATAGTAAGGTTCTTATGCCACTTTATAGATCATTAGTTAGGCCTCATCTTGAGTATTGTGTGCAGTTCTGGAGGCCATATCTTCAGAAGGATATTAACAAACTTGAATCTGTGCAAAGGAGGGCTACCAAAATGGTACATGGTCTAAAAAATAAAACTTACCAGGATAGGCTCAATGACCTAAATATGTATAGCTTAGAGGAGAGAAGGGAAAGAGGTGATATGATAGCAACTTTCAAGTACATTAAAGGGTTTAGTAAAACTGAGGCTGTGGGTATTTTACATAAAATGGAAAATTCAAGAACAAGGGGTCATGAGCTCAAGCTAAAGGGTAGTAGATTCAGGAGTAATTTGAGGAAGCACTTCTTTACAGAAAGAGTGATTGATTTATGGAATAAACTTCCTCAAGAGGTAGTAGCAACAAACACTGTGGGGGACTTTAAAAATGCATGGGACAAGCATAGGGCTATCCTACGAACTAGATAAGTTTATACTGTTAGGTAAGGTGGGGCAGACTTGCTGGGCCTATGGCTCTTATCTGCCGTCAATATCTATGTTTCTATGTTTCTATGTTTCTAGTACAACAATACATTTATAAATAGATGCAAGATGGTTAAAAAAAACCCTGAAATTACATGAGAATAACGAAAATAAATAGCAAAGAAACTCCACTGGTTACATGTAAGGACAAGAGATTCGAGTGTTTGACATGTCAATACAAAATAATCTCAATAACAAATCAAGTCAATATTTGGGTGAGTTTCCTGTAATCCCGTGACAAGGCCAGCGATATAAGTTATAGGAGAGGGGTGCAGGGCTATATGGGCATAGTGTCGAAGCTTGTCCCACATAGCTAAACACTCACGAACCACAGGATTAATTAAGTCTACTTCTCTACGACAGTGTGGGGGGGTCCATACTAGGTCTCGAAGGTGAATGTTATAGGGTAGGGAAGCCTGGGGGGGGGTCCATACTAGGTCTTGAAGGTGAATGTTATAGGGTAGGTAAGCCTTCTCGATTGATCTCCATTTGGATTGGGAGTGTTTGACTCTCTATTGTGCAACATGGGTGAGCATTGCTTCCTCATAGTACCGGAGCACAGAAGACGACGCTATACCCCCAGAGGTTTTAGGGAGTTGAAGTATTTTGTATGCCACTCTGGGGGGCTTACCTTGCCAGATATATTTCGTCAGTTCACTTTGAAACTGTAGAAGTATGTGCTTAGGGATCCTAATGGGAAGGCATCGAAATAAGTAATCTTGGGCAGAAAGGACATTTTTAATGCAGCTCTGTAGCCCGGAGACGTGAGATAAGTTCCAATCGCGAAACAAAAAATAAAAACAGTGCGCCAATATGGTACTAATATTATAGCCTGTAAAAATGGAAAAGCTAAATCATATTCCTCTCATATGCATATGACAAATATAATACAATAAGAATATAGTGTTATCACAAAGTAAAATGTGGAACAACAGGATAAGTCCAGAGTGAATACAAATCCTACAGAGGATTGACACTTATCTCCAATTAGTCCAAAGTCCAAACTGGATATATAGATAAAGAAGAAGGTGGTGGCAGGCTGCTTCGTCACGAATCTTGTTGGATAAAGGAGAAGGTGGTGGCAGGCTGCTTCTTCACGAATCTTGTTGTTAAGTTCCAATCGCGCTTAAGGGAATGGAGCACTGATAAAAGAGGGAGATAATTGTCCTTAATTATCTGGGGAAAACAGCCAGAAAGCTTAATTCCTAGGTGTAAGACAAATTTTACTGTCCAGGTGAAGTCAAATCTAGATTTTAGGGAGGCTAACTGGTCACAAGGGATGTCCTGCATATATATCTCTGTTTTTGATAAATTTAGCTTATAGAAAGAATGGGCTCCAAAGGAAGCCAAAATATCCATGAGTCTGGGAATAGAATGTGCAGGATCCGACGAGAACAAAGTAACATCGTCCACAAATAAAGCTATCTTGTGTACCGTACCAAACAAGGTGACTCCATTATTTGAGAGTCCAATATAATTTGTTCTGCCAAAGGTTCTATTGCCAACACAAATAACAAGGGCGATAGCGGGCAACCCTGCCTAGTGCCATTTGTTATGGAGAACGAAGAGGAGTGGAAACTGAGACCGCTTACTGAGGCCGTGGGAGTAGAGTACAGGGCTTAAAGAACTGTTACCATTTCGCTAGGGAACTGAAAGCTCTCAAGTACCTCCCACAGATACTGCCACCTAACTCGGTCAAAAGCCTTCTCGACATCAAGAGAGATAACCAATAAGGCACTATTAAATTTGGAAGAAAGGCTGAAAATATTAAGCAGCCGCCTAGTGTTATCCGGGCCTTCTTGTTGTGGGACAAACCCCACCTGATCTGTGTTGATAAGGAACGGCAAGAGACTTGCCACATGGTTAGCCAATAGTTTAGAGTAAAACTTTATGCCAGTGTTAATGAGGGATATCGGCCTATAACTGGTACATAAGGAGGGGTCCATGTTTGGTTTTAGGATAATGGCTTCCAGAAATTCTTTTTTTAAAACAGCCTTCTTCTCTAGCAAGATTGTAAAGCCTAAGTAATAGAGGCGAGAGTTCCCGAATAAAGATTTTATAAAAATGAACTAGGAAACTGTCTGAACGGGGATTTAAAAGATTTCAAATTTTTGATGATCCTCTGGATTTCCATAAGTGAAAAGGGGGAGCTTAGAAGGTCACGCTGTTTGGGAGTAAGTGTGGAAAGCTATAGGGAATCTAAAAATAAGCGTATATTGTCTAAAGAGGTTGCCTGGGGATTCTCAGATCTACCTATATTATACAGGTTAGAATAATATTCAGCAAATTCCCCTCCTATTTGTGACAGAATTTTAAGGAGGGAGTTTGAAGAGCGTATGCTGTGGATACGTGAGGCACCCACTCTGTTTCTAATTTTGTTGGCCAGTAGGGTGTCCGCTTTATTACGTTTATAGTAAAACAACTGCTTTAATTTGCTTGGATTCAGTTCTACAAAGCTCAATTTCCAAAATGTGGTTCTTGACAGTTGCAATTTGGTGCATTAAGGCTAGAGACGGGGTACCCCTATTTTGTGTTTCTAGATTTTGAAGCTTAATATGGGCTTGTGAAAGGGTGAGACTGGCTTGCTTTCTAAGGTGTGCTTGTTTTGTAATCAAAGTCCCCTTATGGTGGCTCTCGCAGCTCCCCATAAAGTGTCATCCCGGACTAATGATTTATCATTAATTTGTATAAAATGTGTGATATCCTTATGGAGCTCTTCTCTAAACGGGACATCTCAAAGGATATGGTGAGGCATGGACCATGTGGCCCTAGTATGTGGTAAGTTTGTCGAATGAATGTCGGCCAACATAAGGTCGTGGTCAGACCAGGCACATAGGGAGATCTTAGCTTGTTTAACTAGGTCCAGTGAGTCAGCTGTGGAAAATATTTAGTCAAGCCTAGTGTACAATTTATGGTTATGAGAAGTGTGTATAGTCCTTGTCCATTGGGTGGATGTCTCTCCAAATGTCGTAATACCCTGAGCAAGACATTAAGTTGTGAAACCTGTTAGGCAAAAGCTCAGCCGACTAGTGTGTTTTATCTGTATCAGTAGTTTTCCTGTCAGCTCTATGGTTCCAAGTCAAAAGGACTCTACCCTGTTTGACGTGATCTAGTACATGTAGGATGTGCTTTAGGCATTTCGGCTGATGAGTGTTGGAAAGATAGACAGAGGCCAGCGTGTAGACTACGTGATTCAATTTACAAATCAAAATGACATATCTTGCTTTGGGATCCTTAATGACCTGGATTAATATGAAGGGAAGTCACTTATAAAGTAAAAATGCAACTCCTCTTGCTTTCTTGGTAAAAGGGGCAGATTCAATATGAGTGTAGGACTTGGAGGCGAGTTTGAAGCGCTCATTCACTAACCAGTGTGTTTCCTGAAAGAAAACAATGTCTGGGTTATGAGACTTCAGAGATCGGATCAACAAACTGCGCTTGTGAGGGAGTTGAGGCCTCTAACATTATGGGTAAGGATGCATACTGTTGACATACTCAAAAATTGGGGTGCAAGTAAAAACAAAGCAATGTATGCAAGCTATTTTTAACGGGGATAAGTAGAAGCGATGGGAGATAGGGTAGGAATGGGTAGGGTAGTTTAGACACTAGTAAGATGTCTGAAGGTGTGTGGTGGAAGTAGTCCACCTCAAAAGAACCATAGTATGGGCTTCTAAGTAGGGGGGGAGAACACTGTTCTAAAAAGCAGAGGTAATAAGGGCCTATAACGCCACCCCCGCTCTGTGAAAATCAATTGTGTAACCATAACAAACAAACAGTAAACCTCGAAATATACAATTCAGAGTAATATAAAGAACATTTCAATAAGTGCATATCTAAACATTTGCAGGTGTGAAAAGAACAACACTCCAAGAAAAACAATAGGCTATTAGCTTGCATTGGCTTACAACCGCGGTAGTGGAACGTTCACATAGGGTATAAGCCTCAACATAGGGAATCAGGAAGCATCCCTGTGAGATCTATTAGTGTCCAAATGTTGGTGCATCCTAGGGCGTTTTAATCTTTGCTCTTTTGCTGACCATTCTGGCGCAGGGGCATGAGGAGGCGCTTGTATGGGCGTATGTTCATGTAGAAGACCCCAAGAGGTTAGAAGGGGAAAGTCTCTGGGAGACAGTGGTGGCCACAGAAATTTGGTTATCCTTGGTAATAATCAGTCTAGTGGGGTAACCCCATCTATATTTAATGTCCTTTGTAAAACCTTTTGTAAGGTTTTACAAAGGATGGAACTGACAGACTGGAACTGCCGGCGTTGCTGGAGAGTATGGGCCGACAGGTCTGGGAGGAGTTGGACATCCCTAAATCTCTCGCTGAGGGGTGGTTTCTTAAAGGCGGCTTGCATTAACCTGTCCTTTTAAAGAAAGCTATGTAAACAAGCTATGACATCTCGCGGCTTATCCAAGGCCACCGTCCTGGAGCAGAGGGCCCTATGATCTCGCTCCATTGTGATAGTTAGGTCCTTTGGGGAGCCCACCAGCTCATGGAACAGGGCCTGTAGATATTCATGAAGATCTCCCTGCAAAACAGACTCTAGGATACCCCTGAATCTTATATTGTTGGGTCTCGACCTGTCCTCAACATCCGCAAACTTGAATTACAATTGTGAGATTTGGTCAGCCAGATTTTCTGAGTACGAGAGCAGGCTACAATGGTCCACACCAATATCATCCTGTTTGCGCTCCAACTCTTTCTACAATTTCAGAGATCTCCTTCTTAAGTTCAGCAGAGCTGCGCTGTATCTCCTGGGTTATGGATTGGGTCTGCATAGCCAGCATTATTTTTAGTGTGGATTCTGTAATAAAAAGTGTTGAGATGAGGCCCTAGAATGCATACTAGACATGGACTCCTCGTCCTGAGAGTCAGGATCACTTAAATCTCTGTGGGCCTCCATGCCTTGTTCTTTAACTGACTGTGTAAAGTGGTCATACACTGTTTTCTTGGACTTAGATATAAACTTGGGGTGCTTCCTGGCAGAAGGAGGCATTTGAAGCCACTTGACCCTGGAAAAAGCAATCTCAAAGGGGACTACAATTCTGCCACTAAGCACAAAATACACACCGCTGTGGAAAAAGGGGGTTAGGTCAACTTAAACAGTTACAAATCAGGCATTACACATATACCTTTAGAGCGGGGCTGGAAGGAATCTCTCAGGTGGCACTATCTCATTTTATCTGTGTCTGTTAATTCACCCTCTGAGGTTACATACGAGAAAGAAAAAACCTTTAGGGGTGTAAATGTTTGAGAGGGGAAGAAAGGACCAGAAAAGACATCCAACCTCCATCTCAGGGAAAAGGTGGATACGACCCAGAGGGAAGGGGAAAAGGGGAGTGGAGGTGACCCACCTTGACACGCCAGGCAGGAAAGGGAGAGGTGGAAAGAACGTAAGAAGAAGAGGGAGTAAGAAAGTTTCAAAGGGATATAAGAAGAGGAGACAACCCACTAGGTGTGTGGAGAGGTAGGGGGGTAAAGGACACAAAGCAATAAACCGCAAATACTAGTAGGAAATACCCTCTTAATAAACCACAAATAGTAAGGACAGCTTGCACAACTTAGATACAGATAAACAGTATGTCGCGGCTTTATGGGCTAAGCCCACAGAGCACCATGCAGCCGCCCAGGGACTCAGCACCCTCACCTTAGGGGAAAATGGGGATACGACCACAGGAAGGGGAAAGGGTATGTGGTAGAGACCAACCTGAGGTACCAGGTCGGAAGGGATGAGGTGGGATGTGGTCACAAAGGCTCACAAATTGTAATACGTTTATACAGCAAATACATCATTTGGAACAATCAGCACAAGTATAGGAGGTTCTGGGGTAAAATATGCCCAGTAAAGGTTAAGTTCACAAGAGTTCCGGCTTATACTCTCTTTAGAGGAGCAGTCACTAAACCTTTTCGTGCAAAATAAGTTGTGGAGAGCAAAAATCCTCTATGCTGTTTCAATTGATACCCCTTTAACCACTTGGAGTTAAACTTCAGTTCTTTAAACACAATGCACTGCCAGATGTAAGGAAATTGGAATTTAGTGTGCCCAGTCCACGTGGTTCAACTTAGAAATGCTTTTAGCGTATGGGTCAAGTGGATTTATAGTAAATGTCCCTCTTAGGTGTTGCTGTAATTGCAGGTAAATACTGGGAGTCCTACTGTCATATTCAGCCTTTAGCCTGATTCTCCACCTTATCTTTTGCATAGACTGTTCTTCAACTATTGCAAATACACCTCCCACTTATTTCCCTATTTAGTGACACAAGTTCTATTACTCAGTGCTTGATTATTTCTCTCTCAAGCTTGACTCGTTACCTCAACCGCTCCTGTGGATTACAAGCTCAGCCTGCCTGTGCTCACAACAACTACGCCTCTCACGGGAAACAAGCGGTGACGTCACGCGCAAGAGTCTCGCCCCTTACTGAGACCGGAGCGCTCCGTGTACTCGCTGCAAACAAACAAACAGGACTTCCTGACGCTGCTCAAACAAAGTGAACTACTTTACTAGTGACCTTACTTTGCGCTTATCTCGGTAAGTCACCTTAATATCAAATACGGCACAAACTTCCACTGAGTAATAAACTGTTATTCCCGCTTACCCCACATTTAACTAGAACAGTTTGGTATATTACTTAAACGCTCCTACGCACAATTATTATTAGTTAGGCTCTTATACCTCACTTTTCCAGTTAATAGAGATGTTTGGTTTCTACCTAACTTCTACTTAGTTGTTTTGGCAATTGCTACTTTTACTTTATTTCTGGTACAGAGGTACAGTACTGGGTAGAGCTAAAAACTCACCTGTCTCAGCTGCTGACTATCTGAACCGTATATTAAATGTGTTGTGTACTGCTTGATACTGCTTTATATGCTGCCTCCAAGTTACCACTGCAGAATCATCCCACACCACTCAACATCACATTTATGCTGCAGTTGTGGTCCTTTACCCACACAGCCTTTTGTTCACAGGGATATCTGAGTATCCTAAATATTTGCCTGACAGTAATAATCAAGCCTTGCTATGGACCCAGCAGCCCTAGTAGCACATGTAGAGGCCCTAACTCAAACTGTAGAGAATCTCTCTAAAGGGTTCACTGCATTAAAAGCTGAAAACACCTCCCTAAAACAGTACATAAATGACAAGCTTGATGCCATTAGATTATCACACACTTCACATGAGCCACAACCTAATCCCCCTCAGCCTTTTTCTGGACAAAGAACAGAATTCAGGGAATTTAGGAATTCTTGTTATTTGTATTTTCAATTAAAACCAAAAACATATGTCAATGAGCACCTAAAGGTGCTCACTACTATCTCCTATCTTCGTGGAGAGCCACGTATATGGGCAAATCTTTTCTTTGAGACCAATGATCCCATACTGTTCTCATTAGACCAATTTTTCAAGGCCATGGGTCAGCTTTATGATGATCCCTACAAACAGCTATCAGCTGAGACTGCAATGAGGTCCCTACGCCAGCACAAAAGGCCTGTGTAGGACTACATTGCGGAGTTCAAGAAATGGTCCCCTGATACCCAGTGGAATGACCTCTCCTTCCGGAATCAATTCCGTTTGGGACTCTCTGAAACTCTCAAGGATGAGCTAGCTAGGCAGCCACTTCCTGAGAAGTTTGCGCCCTCTTTCGCCAATCTCTACATGGGATGGTGGGAGCTGTCCCGCATCTATGGGGATGAGAACCCCTTCAGGAGAAATATCCAATTCTACCAGCGTTACATTGATGATCTGCTCCTGGTGTGGAGAGGCACAGGGGAAGAAGCCAAGTCTTTTGTGAATTGGTTAAATCACAACGACTTCGGGTTGGAGTTCACTTTTGAACTAAATAAACAACAGATAAATTTTCTGGACCTCACTTTGAGAGGTATTCCCGAGGTTGGAGTAGTTACTGAAGTCTTCAGAAAACCAATAACAGGCAACACTCTACTCCACGCCAGGAGCAGCCATCCTAAACAGGTTTTTAGATCGGTTGCAAAGGGTCAGTTTACCCGACTGAAGCGCAATTGCAGTGACTCTAAGCAGTATGAACTACATGCTGAAAAGTTAACTGATCGCCTGAAGGCAAGAGGGTACAAATTGTCTGAGATCAACAAAATTAAGAAGGAGGTATCCTCCTCTAGTAGAAAACAATTATTGGAGAAATCGGAAACAAATGTGTCCAATAGTGACCAGATTTATTTTGTAACAGACTACAGTACCCAATACAATAAAATATGTCAAATAATAAGAAAACACTACAGACTATTAGCAGCAGATGACTCATTAGCCAGTGTGATAGAGCAAGGCTGCAAATGTTCCTTTAGAAAGGGAGTCACGATGGGCAATCTATTGGCACCTACACAATTAAAAAGTAAAACGGAGAGAACAAACAAGCTCTTGGCTTAGATGCAAGGGTGTTTTCAGGTGTCATAATTCTACATGCAAAGCATGTGAACACCTATTGGCGGGCAATGGATTCATATGCAGCACAACAGGCACTGAGTACAAACATGACAAATGCATGAATTGCAGAAATATCTTTGTAATTTACTTAGCGGGCTGTGTGGCATGCAATCTACAATATGTAGGCATGACCACAAGGGAGGCACGGGTCTGCATCAGGGAGCATTTATTGGATATCAACGCGGGCCTTCTAACTACCCCCCTCGTCCAACATTTAAAATTGTTCCACAATAAAGATAATACTTATTTTAAATGGACAATTATTGAGACTATAGAAGCGGGGCGAAGAGGGGGAGATAGGGAGTCTGTGCTTGCCAAAAAGGAGATATTTTGGATCTTCAAATTAAAAACAAGGTCTCCAACAGGCCTAAATTCGGCCTATGACCTCATCAATCATTGGATTTAACATAGCACGCCTTAATATCTGAAACAAACATTTAAATAATCTTCCAACACATCATTTATAAAATCTGTGATTCAGTCTGTATTAATAATTTAACTTCTGAGGGTTACCAAGTGTAGTCAAATGAACTATGACCATGGACATTTAATTTAGTCATATGGTAGCATAACTGAATATGGCCTCTTTTAAAAGGGAAAGAAGGAAAAAATAAGTAACCCTTGCATTATGGTATTAGAATTTCATAACAGACTAGTTTTGGGGGTTATTTTAGTGGTACTTAATACTGAGGGATGACAATATTAGCCAACTAGCTTCAGTGAGCTTCATAAGTACTTTTGAAGCCTTAAAATACGAAACGAAGGAAGAATTTAGAAATTACAACTAGACAATGTCAGATATAAATTTAGACATTTCTAAGCGTGCATAATAGTGTCACCATTAGTAAACTTGATAAGTATCATTCACATTAACAATAGTAACATAACTTAGTTCACCAATTATTTAAGTTTTACATTTGAACTTAGTCACAGAAAGACAGAGTTTTCTAAAAACATGGCACTAGCAAACTGGTTTGTGTATGCAATGTTTGTTCTACCGGGAAGGAAGTAGTTAACCCGGCCACAGCCATTTCATCCAATAAAATGTTTTTACCCCTTTTTTAAAGCCCAGAGTAAGAAGGGAGTGTATGAGCTATGATTACGGCATGTAGCCGAAACGCGTAAGCTTGTATCACTGGAGGGCTGTTTCCACCATTCTGTGACCTGTTTTACCTGAATAAATGCTATCTTTGAATTGACCTCACCTGCGACTCCTGAAATCTGTTTCTATGTTAGCCACTTCCTGAGACTCTGGACAAATTGATTGAACTTAGTATTATTCTGGACAGACGTATAAGAGAGAGACGCACAGAAAAAGCACATACTGACACTAACCTCAAATCAGCAGCACATCCACCCATCACCCACTCACTGAAACCTACACCTAGGGATGCTGAAACCCCCGTGGACTTGGGATTCATCAGGGGACCCCTAACCCTTCAAGAAAAGCTCAGGAGAAAGAAACTTGATCTTTGCATGTACTGTGGTGGCTTAGATCATACTGTTAAAGAATGCCTCCAGCTGCAACGCAGGAAGGGTAAGCAACTAACCACTGACTTCTGTTTATCTGCTAATCAGTCACAGTCTAACCATTGCTCCCTTCCTATTTTGTTACAGTGGGAACACCACCGACTCCACTCTAATGCAATCCTTGACTCCGGAGCAAGCCACAATTACATTGATCACCATTTCACTGTTATTAACAAAATACCACTCATTACAAAAAGCAAACCCAGTGTCCTGCGCTTTGTTGATGGGAAGGAAATTACATCAGGTCCTATCATATATCATACGATCCCTTTAAGGGTCACTACACAAGGTTCACATACAGAATTTGTTACTTTTGATGTAATCCCCTCACCCATACATCCTGTCATTTTAGGTATAACTTGGTTTAAGCAGCACGATCCAACAATAATTTGGTCTACATCCCAGGTCACCTTCGATTCGACCTATTGTACAAATACCTGTCTTCACCAGGAACAATTGTTGTTGGATACAGCTCCTTCTTATCCAAATGAATACTCCTCATTCACTGATGTTTTTGATAAAAAGGAATCAACTAATTTACCCCCACATAGGGTTTATGATTGCCCGATTGACTTGTTACCAGGGGTAGATATACCGTATGGCCACATTTTTCCTCTATCTGAACCAGAGTTAGCTCATCTCAAAACATACCTCAAAGAAAACTTACAGAAGGGTTTTATTCGCCCATATACCTCTCCAGCTGGAGCAGGCATTTTCTTTGTAAAGAATAAGGACCAGAGTTTGAGACCTATAATCGATTATAGAGAATTGAATAAGCGCACAATAAAAAATCGTTACCCCTTGCCTCTCATTCCCCAGCTTATAGATAGGTTACGGGGCACCTCTATATACACCAAATTAGATCTCCGAGGCACCTATAATCTGGTACGTATCAAGGAGGGTCATGAGTGGCTAACTGCTTTCCGTACCCGGTATGGCTTGTTCGAATACACAGTCATGCCTTTTGGTCTTTGCAATGCACCTGCCACTTTTCAATACTTTATTAATGATATATTCAAAGATTACTTAGATCTCTTTATGGTGATCTATTTGGATGACATCCTCATATACTCCACATCCCTTCAAGAACACATCAAACATGTCACCTTAGTTCTGACACGTCTGAGGGATAATTTCCTTTATGTGAAATTAGAAAAATGTACTTTCCATACCCAGGAAATAAAGTTTCTTGGCTACAGAATTACTCCTACCGGTATCCAAATGGAGAACGATAAGGTGTCAGCGATTCAAGAATGGCCAGTTCCAAAGAGTAAAAGGGAGATCCAGAGATTTATGGGTTTCGCTAACTTCTATAGGAAATTCATCAAGAACTTCGCTGAGTTGACCCGACCTCTAACAAATCTTACAAAATCATCCAGATCCTTCATTTGGACAAACGAACTACACAGGATCTTTGATTTCTTGAAGGTAACCTTCACAACAGCACCGATACTTCGTTTCCCCGATCCTAGCCTGCAATACGTGTTAGAAGTAGATGCCTCCAACTACGCATTGGGTGCCATCCTTTCGCAAAGGATCTCTCCAACCGATCCGCTACATCCAGTAGCCTACTACTCACGCTTACTCAATACTGCTGAGGTTAACTATCCCATAGGTGACAAGGAACTACTGGCCATCAAAAGCTCCTTAGAGCAATGGAGACATCTCCTCGAAGGAACCACCCTTCCTATATTGATCTATACTGATCATAAGAATTTGGAGTATCTCAAATCAAATCGTACTCTTAGTTCCCGACAAGTAAGGTGGAACTTATTCTTAGCAAGATTTAACTACCTCATTACATACAGACCCGCTAATAAAAATAAGAAAGCCGATGCCCTTTCCAGACAATTGGTTGATCCCTTAACTCCCCTGACAGAGTCATCACTAATTCCAACAGATAGGTGTCTAGCGTTAACAGCTGACCAAAAAACCCACTTCCTCTCAGAACAGAGTGCAGATCTCCAAAAACCTCTACATATTTTGACCCAACATGATGATGGATTATATTACTACCAAGAACGTATTTATGTACCACCATCTCTCAGACCAACTGTTCTCCAAACGTTACACGACTCCCGCCTAGCAGGACATTTGGGTATCAACAAGACCCAGGACCTGGTACAAAGATTTTTCTGGTGGCCCACGCTACTCCCAGACACTGCGGATTACGTACAAACTTGTAAGACTTGTGTAATCACTAAAACTGGGAAATCCCATCCAAGTGGTTATCTCATTCCTCTTCCTACCCCTGAGAGACCTTGGACTGACATAGCTATTGATTTTATAGTCGATCTTCCTGACTCACATAAGTACAACACCATACTAGTGGTGGTTGACCTGTTCAGCAAAATGGCTCATTTTGTGCCCTTCCATAAACTTCCAACCACCTCTGAAACCGTTACACTGATGTTCATCCATGTATTCAAGCTTCATGGACTTCCTCATACCATCACCTCGGATAGAGGCACCCAGTTTACTAGCAAATTTTGGAAACAGCTTTGTGAGACATTGAACATCACCAGACGTCTCAGTACATCCTTCCATGCCCAAACCAACGGGCAAACCGAGAGAACCAATCAATGGTTAGAACAGTATCTGAGGTGTTTCGTGTCAGCTCGGCAGGACGATTGGGCCCAACTCCTGCCTTATGCAGAATTTGCCTTTAACAATGCCAGCCACTCTTCCACTAAGTACACACCATTTTTCATTAACTACGGTTACCACCCCACTTTTGAATGGAACTCCTCATGCTCAGCTTCTTGTCGGGTCGTGAATGAGCTCATCAACACCATATCAGATACCTTCACCTTGGTGAAACAAAATATCAATATAGCTAAATCTTGTTACAAAGTCCAATATGACAAGAAACGAGTACGCACTCCTTTATATTCTGTTGGTGATTATGTCTGGTTGTCAACCCGTAACCTACATCTATCAGTACCATCCAAGAAACTTACCTCTAACTACATCTGACCTTTTCCTATTGTCAAGATAATCAATTCTAATGCTGTCACTCTCGCTCTGCCCTCAACCATGAAATCACATCCCACTTTTCACGTATCTCTCCTGAAGCCATACAGGTCGCTACGGGACCATTCTCCATCAGATCCTGTTATTCCTCTACTCCCTGATACCTCCCAGCAGTATGAAGTGCAGGATGTATTGGATTCCCGTCATTTCCAGGGTCAACTTCAATACCTCGTCCATTGGAAGGGCTATCCAGATTCTGAGGACTCATGGGAGCCGGCCGCCAACCTATCGGCACCACGTCTGGTCCGCAGGTTTCATAACAGATTCCCTGATCGACCAGCTCCTGATCACCGGAGTTGATCTTTGAGGAGGGGGTCCTGTCATATTCAGCCTTTAGCCTGCTTCTCCACCTTATCTTTTGCATAGACTGTTCTTCAACTATTGCAAATACACCTCCCACTTATTTCCCTATTTAGTGACACAAGTTCTATTACTCAGTGCTTGATTATTACTCTCTCAAGCTTGACTCGTTACCTCAACCGCTCCTGTGGATTACAAGCTCAGCCTGCCTGTGCTCACAACAACTACGCCTCTCACGGAACAAGCGGTGACGTCACGCGCAAGAGTCTCGCCCCTTACTGAGACCGGAGCGCTCCGTGTACTCGCTGCAAACAAACAAACAGGACTTCCTGACGCTGCTCAAACAAAGTGAACTACTTTACTAGTGACCTTACTTTGCGCTTATCTCGGTAAGTCACCTTAATATCAAATACGGCACAAACTTCCACTGAGTAATAAACTGTTATTCCCACTTACCCCACATTTCACTAGAACAGTTTGGTATATTACTTAAACGCTCCTATGCTCAATTATTATTAGTTAGGCTCTTATACCTCACTTTTCCAGTTAATAGAGATGTTTGGTTTCTACCTAACTTCTACTTAGTTGTTTTGGCAATTGCTACTTTTACTTTATTTCTGGTACAGAGGTACAGTACTGGGTAGAGCTAAAAACTCACCTGTCTCAGCTGCTGACTATCTGAACCGTATATTAAATGTGTTGTGTACTGCTTGATACTGCTTTATATGCTGCCTCCAAGTTACCACTGCAGAATCATTCCACACCACTCAACATCACATTTATGCTGCAGTTGTGGTCCTTTACCCACACAACCTTTTGTTCACAGGGATATCTGAGTATCCTAAATATTTGCCTGACACCTAGGGTGTCACTGCAAGCCTCTGTAACTATTTATATTTGTAGATCTGTCAGAGTGCAGTGAATAAGCAGGCACATGTGAAGACAGACAAAATGAAATTCCAGGTTTAAACTAAGGCAAGGTAGACCTAGTCGCTCTAATAAGGAGTGTTGGTGTTAAGGCCTTCAGGTATATCAGTTTAGTTGGGATCCCTGTGTGTTCAGGATATATTACTGAAGTAGACAGGCTTAGTGTAGCGTGGCCAGCCCAGGCCCTTATGATGCAGGGGCTAAGGCTTTACCAAATCTTCCTTACTGATTCCATTTAGCTGGAAGTAAAATGGCAGTTTTTTCCGCCACTCAAATTTCCCCCGTGGCTTACCGCTATCTGCAACCTTGGATCTACCTCCTGTTGACTTCTCTCAGAGTAGGCTGTGGGTCAGGGGTCTTCTCTTTTCTTAGATGTCCCTAGTGAGTAAAGGAGGGATCCAGGCCACAGCGCTTGCCTTCAGTAGTAGGACGTCTCTGATGCAATCCAAGTGTCTTACCGGTCGTCTATACCACCTCAGGGTAAACACATCTGTCCTCCGGAGCGGAGCCCCGACCCTCTGGGGTAAGACGCGGGTGTGCTATCAGTGCCTTTACTTTTATCCGGTGGGCCCTGCAGATAGCTCCGGTACTCTGGGCTAGGCCTCAACTTCAGCCTCCCAGTCCAGTTGCGGTCTCTTGTTCCGGAAATCGGGCACTGATCACCAATGTCAGGAATATCAAGCCCCTAGAGATTACAAATTAGCAGCCTCAATTCTGGGTTGAAAACCTCTGCTGGATCTCTTGAAAATATCAAAGTACACACGGAGCTCCTGATTCTTGCAGCCACTCCATTCGGCGGTTAGCTCTGCCTCCAAGATGGTTAATTTTGCAGAGAGAGACAGAGAGACATTTGTTTTCAGATGCTGAGGGGCCGATTTATTATATGGCGAGCGGACATGATTCGCTATAGTGGATCATGTCCACCCGGCATCAATAAATGCCGACAGCATATGCTGTCGGCATTTATCATTGCACAAGCATTTCTTGTCAATCAGCCGCTAGCAGGGAGTGTCAATCATTCTGATCGTATCCGATCGGGATGATTGCAGTCCGCCACCTCAGAGGTGGCAGACGAGTTAAGAAGCAGTGGTCTTACGACTGCTTCTTCTTAACTCTTGATTCCGGTGACCCTGAAGGCTTGTGTGGAATGAGTAGCATATGCTGCTTAGTAAATCGGCCCCTAAAAGTCAAATATTCCAAAGTCATCATTCGTATGCTGATCTTTGCATTGAATATGGCGCAATATGGTTTGATTGATTTTTATATAAATATGGTAGCTGATTCAACCTCTGTGTCTAGCAAGTCAAAGCTGACAGATTTGCTAATAAAGAAGCAAACAGGTTAATCCCTTGATAAATTTGGTCCTATTTTGGGTACAAGCAGACCTTGAATTAACAGGAAAACATCTTCCCTTCTCAACAAAGCACCCATCTGTTCTGCAAGGTAGCCTTACTGACTCCTGTCTGCAATGAAGAAATGTGTGAACACTTGTTTGGGCTATTTTCCAAACTTTGACCCAGATTACAAGTGGAGCGTTAATTTATCGTATCCGTATGTGGGTGCACAATAAATAACCAGCCATTACAAGTGGATGGTTATTCCTACCATGGGCTTGCAGTAGCAATTAGTACTTATACAATTAAACAGAGATCAGATTGCAGGTTAAATTTATAAATGTCCACCAAATGCCTCCAAAATACAGTGTAGTGTATTTTATTAAAAAATAAAGATAGCAGCATCTTTATTTTTTAATAAAATAAGTGCAATAAGCAGTTATGAGGATTAAAAGTTGGTAGGAATGGGGTGTTTGAAGAAAAAAAACTATCCTGAAAAGTGCTTGTATATAGTAGTCTATGGGAACTGTATGTTCCTAGTAAATAAAATATATATGTTTATGCTCATATACATATATATTTATGTATTAATATGTGTATATACACCTATTAATACAAATATATATGTATACAATCATAAACATATATATATTTACAATTTGCTGCCATGACTGTGCAACATACCCCCTTCGCTGCGCTTAGGTTCTGTGCCGTGTCTCACGGCATGAGAACGAGGCTTTCCTTGGAGCCTACAGAAATGTGCTCTCGTTTGAGCAATGCTTCCCAGCAATGTGAATGCAAGCTCACATTTGCATTGCTCTCAACTTGTAATACCAGTGCACATTAGGGTGTGCTAGTATGACTCAATGGAGCGCAAATATCGCTTTCGAAAGCAATATTTTATGCTTCACTTGTAATCTGGCCTTGGTCTTTAACTTACTCTGTTACATCCCATCACTGTCACCAGCTCCACCCCCACACCCTTATCTCTCTAAACAGCTTCACACATTTTTCACTTCTTTTTACAACAGCTAACTCAGACACACAGACTTCACTACTACAAGACAATACAGATACTGTCCTTCCTACAGCTGCACTGTAAATATTAGCAAGCACTTCCCATCCTACTGATCACTCTATATAGGCAGCGATTTATCAACCTCTTTGGCAGGCTTTCGCCTGCCTATGACTGCAAGTTCTCACAAGAGAACCTGCATGTCGTATTTAAAATGCAGCGGTCATCAGACCGCTGCTTCCCTAGCCTTTTGCCACCTCTTAGGTGGCGAATTTCAATCTCCAACTGTGGAGATTGACAGCTCCTGCCAGCGTGGGATTGGCTGTGTGCGGGAAAGGGGTGGAATAGCAAGGTAACGCAAAATAGCGCTTGTGTGCAATGCTGAATTCTGCCAGAGGCAAGCTGCAGCGGACAGGGGCGCATATGTGCACTCCTGTCTGCTTCAGCTTGATAAATCACCCCCAAAACCTCACTTTCAATTGAGATCAGGTGCAAGTTTTATGTCACCTGACTGCAACACAACTTACACCAAGGTCCCAAGTTATCAAAGTCTGCCGGACCTGATCCGACAGTGCGGATCAGGTCCGCCAGACTTCGCTGAATACGGCGAGCAATACGCTCGCCGTATTCAGCATTGCACCAGCAGCTCACAAGAGCTGCTGGTGCAACGCCGCCCCCTGCAGACTCGCGGCCAATGGGCCGCCAGCAGGGGGGTGTCAATCAACCTGATCGTACTCGATCGGGTTGATTTCCGACGATGTCTGTCCGCCTGCTCTGAGCAGGCGGACAGGTTATAGAGCAGCGGCTCGCCAGAAACACGGGGCATCAAGCTCCATACGGAGTTTGATACATATGCCCCCATATCTTGATACATATGTCCCCATATCTTATCACATTAATAATTTGTAGTCTACCCTTCCTCCAGATTTTGCTCATCCTCAAATAAAACAAACAATTGCTATAGCAATGCAGTTCTCTCCCCTCTCTGGCTTTATATTGTAAGCTTCAGAGCCTAATTGTAGCTCACTTTGTAATAAAAGTGAATATACAACTGATTGAACTCAAGGGCAGCGCACCCCTCTCCTTTTGCTTATGTTTGCCAATGTAAGTGTAGTAATGTACATTGTATAGTCCTACATGAGTTCTCATTGTAAGTTTGTATTGTAGTGTACCCTTATGATTGTGATGTATCTTTGTATAGCGCTGCATAAAATGTTGGCACTTCATAACTAAACATTAATCATAATAATAATTGTACACAGGGCGTTGTAAAATATTATCATGTCACCAGATCAGCCCAAACAACTACATGGTGTAACAAAGAAATTAAAGGGATAGTAAACTATAAAATTGTTTTTCCCTTAATGTAGTTTCAAAGACTTGTTATACCAGTTACAGAGTAAAAAATGTATTAAAATGGCATATTCAGGTTTATTTGTGTATATACATTAGCTGGTTTTGTGCTTTTAAAGGGACATGAAACCCAAAAATTTTCATTCATGATTTAGGTAGAACATACAATTTTAAGCTACTTTCTAGTTGACTTCTATTATCAAATTTGCTTCATTCTCTTGGTATCATTTGTTGAAGGAGCAGCAATCCACTACTGGTTTTTAAATGAACACATGGGTGAGCCAATGACATTCGGTATATATATATGCATCTACCAATCAACAGCTAGAACCTAGTTTCTTTGCTGCTCCTGAACTTTCCTAGAAAAAACCATTCAGCAAAGGATAACAAGAGAAGGAAGCAAATTAAATAATAAAAGTAAAATGGAAAGTTGTTTAAAATTGTACAGGGAGTGCAGAATTATTAGGCAAATGAGTATTTTGACCACATCATCCTCTTTATGCATGTTGTCTTACTCCAAGCTGTATAGGCTCGGAAGCCTACTACCAATTAAGCATATTAGGTGATGTGCATCTCTGTAATGAGAAGGGGTGTGGTCTAATGACATCAACACTCTATATCAGGTGTGCATAATTATTAGGCAACTTCCTTTCCTTTGGCAAAATGGGTCAAAAGAAGGACTTGACAGGCTCAGAAAAGTCAAAAATAGTGAGATATCTTGCAGAGGGATGCAGCACTCTTAAAATTGCAAAGCTTCTGAAGCGTGATCATCGAACAATCAAGCGTTTCATTCAAAATAGTCAACAGGGTCGCAAGAAGCGTGTGGAAAAACCAAGGCGCAAAATAACTGCCCATGAACTGAGAAAAGTCAAGCGTGCAGCTGCCAAGATGCCACTTGCCACCAGTTTGGCCATATTTCAGAGCTGCAACATCACTGGAGTGCCCAAAAGCACAAGGTGTGCAATACTCAGAGACATGGCCAAGGTAAGAAAGGCTGAAAGACGACCACCACTGAACAAGACACACAAGCTGAAACGTCAAGACTGGGCCAAGAAATATCTCAAGACTGATTTTTCTAAGATTTTATGGACTGATGAAATGAGAGTGAGTCTTGATGGGCCAGATGGATGGGCCCGTGGCTGGATTGGTAAAGGGCAGAGAGCTCCAGTCCGACTCAGACGCCAGCAAGGTGGAGGTGGAGTACTGGTTTGGGCTGGTATCATCAAAGATGAGCTTGTGGGGCCTTTTCGGGTTGAGGATGGAATCAAGCTCAACTCCCAGTCCTACTGCCAGTTTCTGGAAGACACCTTCTTCCAGCAGTGGTACAGGAAGAAGTCTGCATCCTTCAAGAAAAACATGATTTTCATGCAGGACAATGCTCCATCACACGCGTCCAAGTACTCCACAGCGTGGCTGGCAAGAAAGGGTATAAAAGAAGAAAATCTAATGACATGGCCTCCTTGTTCACCTGATCTGAACCCCATTGAGAACCTGTGGTCCATCATCAAATGTGAGATTTACAAGGAGGGAAAACAGTACACCTCTCTGAACAGTGTCTGGGAGGCTGTGGTTGCTGCTGCACGCAATGTTGATGGTGAACAGATCAAAACACTGACAGAATCCATGGATGGCAGGCTTTTGAGTGTCCTTGCAAAGAAAGGTGGCTATATTGGTCACTGATTTGTTTTTGTTTTGTTTTTGAATGTCAGAAATGTATATTTGCGAATGTTGAGATGTTATATTGGTTTCACTGGTAAAAATAAATAATTGAAATGGGTATATATTTGTTTTTTGTTAAGTTGCCTAATAATTATGCACAGTAATAGTCACCTGCACACACAGATATCCCCCTAAAATAGCTATAACTAAAAACAAACTAAAAACTACTTCAAAAACTATTCAGCTTTGATATTAATTAGTTTTTTGGGTTCATTGAGAACATGGTTGTTGTTCAATAATAAAATTAATCCTCAAAAATACAACTTGCCTAATAATTTTGCACTCCCTGTATGGTCTGTGTCATTCATGAATGTCTAATTATGACATAACTGTCCCTTTAAACCACAACCTATTAAAATGGTTTGCAGGTAATATCAGCTCTCATGTTATCCCTTTCTGTACACACACTTGCTTTGTCTGTAAGCCAAGGCTCAATGCTTAGAAAGAACAATGGAAAATTACCATTTTATTACTTAACTATTCTACACCCTACTTGGAGTGTAATTT